>NC_066885.1:28685358-28985358 GCF_022985175.1 Labeo rohita | reverse complement strand
CTGATATAACGTTATTGTGCTGTACTACATGTGACTATGAGGATGAGCGGCGATACTGAGGGAGAGAGATGAGGGATGCGTTCTAATTAGAAACGATCACCCTGTTCTAATTTACCATAGCTGATATTATAATATCAGTGACTTTGCAAAAAAAAATTCTTAAAGACTATTAGAATGGAAGCCTATTAGAATGTAGTTAGAATGTCTCTATAATTCAAATAGTGAAAGAAAAAAAAATCCTGTGTGAGGTTTTATTGTTTATCTTTATATATTTGTAGCTACTTAATGTGAAGTATAGGTACAGTTAAGCAATATCACACAAGAATCAGTACGTGTGCATGATCGCAAATGCTAAATTATTTTTATACAGCAGTTCAAAAGACTGCTGTATAGATAGTTAATTGAGAGAGTTACATTTTAGACCAACATGTTCTCACTCCCAACTCATCACATATTGACACTTGGTCAGGACCCTTTGGCATCACTTCTTGACACTCAGGGTACCCCTTTAGTGTTTTTCTTTTGACGTGCAGGGTCCTCCAGTGCTTTAAATAAGAAACGCTTGGCGTCAATGTGCTGATGCGTAAGGCACTGGGAATTTTATTTATTCCCTTTGTTTGTGAAGGGAATGCGCCTCTCGATCTACATATATCCGTCTATGTTTGCACAAATCATTCGTGATCCAGCTTCACTTACAGCAGAAGTGAGTATAAGGGTTTATACCACTGATCTATATATAATGACTGGATCGCTCATTGCGTTCTAAACTGCCGTCAGGCAGTGAAGCCACCGGAAGTGTTTGATCCGCCATCTTACTATTCCCTACCGACAGAGGGCACCATTGACGCACAGCTAAACCGCTGACCTAAAATCACCCGATTTTAAGCGTATCAGTCACACACTACTAGTTTTTATGATATGTGTATGGAAATTAATTTGTACTTAAAATCTTATCTGCAGTATTTATGGTCTTTTCGAGCAGGATAAGCAATGTTTTGAAATCGTTCAGGTGGGTGTGTCAGCTGAGCACTTGCCGACACAGTTCTGATCCAAAACAAAATATATTTCTTAACGTAAGGAATTATGCAGGAAATAGTAAACATGAACATATATCTGGAATTAGTATCTGAAATTGATTCGAATATACAATAAATAATACAATACAAGCCTGTTATATTGCTCTATGCTGTATTGAAATTCAAATCTTGGAATAAAGCTTGATGTCTTTAAATCCGTACCAAATGTAATTAGTCAGCGTTATTTCTCCAAGTTATGATGTGCATATTTTAATGTCCATAAGTGAGCAACTCTTAAAGATCGCGCAAATTCTATTATATTAAGTGCCTTAAATTACATTTATCTGACTATAACACTACCTGATTTTGCTCAGTTTCGTCAATGAAAATAGTCTGAAACAAAGTCACAACTTAAGCTGCATCTCCATTCAAACACAGCTGTGTTCCGTTTATGAATGAACGGGCGTTTTTAAATGAATCTGAGTCATTGATTCAATTACACATTCGTAAAGAGAGTAGCTTCATTCCTGAATAAATGATTCAGTGATAAAATCAGTGACTTAACGCCATCTGCTGACAGTTTTAGTTTCATTTTTAAAGTTTTATTTTCATTTTATATTTTTAGTTATTTAAATCATTTTAAAATGTTATATTTAACATTTTTGCATTATTAACGTTTATTATTAACATTTATCTCAGCATGAGTGTTATGTAGGCTGAATTAAACATTTAAATCATTACCTGCTTCAGAATGATGTTAATGAAACCATTGTTGAAACATGCATTTAGCCTGTAACGTTACGAATAAAAACACTATAACAAAACAGCACAAACAATTATTAACTGTGCAAGGCAAATTATATGTATAAAAAGCATGAATCTTTCAGTTTTCAGAATGAGCATTTTGTCATTTGTAAACATGGTGAACGTCCGATGTTTGTCATGTTCATGATGTTCGCTACTGTAATGTATATTTTTAATAAGCAGAGGGAATTCCCGACATTAAACAATAACCGTTTACATGCTTAGGACGTTTGCGTTGTGAGAATGTACAGTGAGACGTCAGATATGAAAACGCTGACTTGTTTTCTCATTAAAGTCGTATTATTTCCTATTCATTCAATAGAATGTTTGCGACTACTAGGGGATAGCAATATGGCGGCACAGTGGCTTCACTTCTATGACGTCATGAGCTATCCAGTTCTCTATTATAGATCAGTGGTTTATACGCCTTTCCTAATAATGTGCTAGTTAGCAAGTTTAGCGGTTAAACACAGCTAAATGCGGCTACATGTGGGTAAAGTAAACAGTAAATAGGCTTTAAACCAGCACAAAAAAACACATTCAGTAAAATACATAATTCTGGCATGAAACTCAGGATGGCACAGTCCGATATAATATGACTAACTCGATCTGACCTATGACATCATTATTACATGGCACAGCTGATTGGATCTCTGAGCTTACTACAACATTCAAATATATGACTAGTGCTTGCCGTAGCAGTTTGCAGCATGCTTCAGAAACCCTCCACCTTCCCCAGCTCCACCTGTATAGATCTGCTATACGAGGTGATTTGTGTATTCTATATGGGGGTCATTCATATATGTTATATGTGCAGCAGCAGTATTTGTGGTAATCATCATCAATTTGCCAAAAATGCTATTGTTGAAACTTACTGTAACTTACACTAAACATGGAATTTACCCTAAACATCTGTCTCATATGATATCAGTTGATCTCAATTAATTATTACTAAATACAGCAATAAACCAAGTCCAAAGTTTTCCAGTCACTCAAACCACATTTTGAGGTAAAATGAAACCAATGGTTAATGTTTTTTTTTTTTTTTTTTTGCATCCCAGACAACAAAGTAAGACAGCATAGAGGAAGAAGAGAGAGAGAGAAAAAAAAAAAAAAAACACTCTCTGAGTACTCAAATGATTAAAACTTAAAAACAAAAACCAAAAAAAAAAAACAATATGCAGATGTAAATGGCAATCTGTTTTGGCTTACTACTTATGATCAAACCACCCAAGGCAGATGTTATTATCAGGTGTGAAGAAGGCTTAAAAGTTTCCTTTAAGTCTTGTATGATGGTCTGTTAGATCAGTAGCAGGAAAAAAGAATGCTATTTCTGAGAGCACCATGCTGTCAAAGGAGTGGAAATCACAGTGTTTGGGGGTGTAGGGTGCTTCTCAGAGGTAGGTCTCAATCGCCGCCTCCAAACACTGATTAAAGATAGAGATCACAGCAGGATGGGGAAGTAGTGAGAGCTACATCAAACAACCTTAGTGGTGTGAAACAGGTATGTACCACTTTCTCTCACTTCTTGTCTCACAAACACCCTCTCTCGAGCTTTTATCAGCAAGATGAACACAGATGTGGGCTTTGGGCAAGCCATTTTAATTCCTTATTCCTGGTTTAATGAGTTGAAAGGAATTATGCTTGGAAATAGTCCCCATTTCCATAATGTGAACTGGGGCTAAGCAACCCTTCCATCTTCCTCTCCCTGCATTTCCTGCAACTGAATCCACATAAGCCCCATGGCTTGATCAAAGTGAAACTCTATGAAAAGAGGGTTATGGATCAGAAAGGATACGTTTAGTAGAGCTCAACATTTACGGACTGTCAAAGCAGTAGCTGGTGCTCTGACAGGCCCCTGACACTATGATATCAAACCTCCAAAAGACCCCAGACAAAAAGTGATTTAAAAGAAGGCTATTTTATGTATATTTGTATATTTTAAGTACTTCAAGCATGTGTGGGCCTGTGGGCTGATGAAAGGCATACATATCTTTGCCTACAGTACACCAATGCCAATACGAAATAATAGTGATTAAAGAGTCCTTAGAACCAAATGAAGTGGTTTGTAGAAACTTTAAGAACAGCTCTGTTCAATTAAACAATTTAATCTGTTTCTGAAACAATAACTTTTTTTTTTTTTTTTTTTTTTTTTATATATATATATACGCTACTGTTCAAAAGCTTGGGGTCAATTAGATTTTTAAATACTTTTTTTTTTTTTTTTTTTTTTTTACAGACATTTACAGTGTTATAAAAAATGCTGTTCTAAATGCTGTCATGTGACACTGAAGACTGTAATAATGCTATTGAGAATTTTGCTTTGACATACAAGGAATTACATTTAAAAATGCAATAAAATAGAAAACAGTTACTTTAAAACTGTAATACTGTTTCACAATATTACTGTTTTGCTGTATCACTGTTTTAGGTTCAACCTTATATGCTGAACCTAAAACACTGGGGTTTATTTGTAGCAATAGCCAAAAATACATTGTATGGGTCAAAATTATTGATTTTTATTTTATGGTAAAAATCATTAGGAAATTAAGTAAAGATCATGTTCCATTAAGATATTTTGTAACATTCCTACTATAAATGTATGAAAACTTAATTTTTGATTAGTAATATACACTGTTAAGAATATTATTTGAAGAACTTTAAAGGTGATTTTCTCAAAATTTAGATTTTTTTGCAACCTCAGATTCCTGATTTTTAAATAGTTGTATCTCGGCCAAATATTGTCCTATCCTAACAAACTATACATCAATGAAAAGTTTATTTATTCAGCTCAATTTTGAAAAAAATGACCCTTACGACTTTTGTGTTGTGATCCAGGGTCACATATTAGGTGGTCTTAACTACTGTGTACTTACATCAAAAAATATGTACTTAAAATATGTACTTATTGTGTTCATATTTGTATTGCAAAACACTGCTACTGAGGTGGAATACAGGTAAGGTTTGGGACAGGTTTGGTGGTATGGGTAGGTTTAAGGGTGGGTTAAGGTGTAAGGGATGGGTCAACAGTATAATTATAAATGTAATTACATGCAGGTAATTTTTAAAATATAAGTACAATGTAAAAACATGTATGTGCACAACAAGTGCATAAGCACCAAATGATTAATTTGATAAGTACACAGTAGTTAAGGCCACCTAATATAAAGTGGAGCCTTATTTATCTATTTATCTATATTCCTGTCTAAGTCTATACCTATAGGTTTATTTTATTTTACTTTATTTTATTTTATTTTATCAGGTCAGTTGCAAGATCCTTTTAGCTTCTGAATTTTTGACTTCATTGTTTTTTGTTGTTGTTTTTTTAGCAATTTTTTTAGAAATTAATAGCAAAATAAGTATCATGGCATTGACCTATCAATCAAATGAAGCTTTTCTCTTTTCAGTTTTCTATGTCTGGCTCAAATCAGCATTGCAGTCTCCACAGACTCTTATGCTACTATCTAATTTAACATTTCTATCCACCTTTTTCTGATGGGCGGTACTGTAAAAAAAGAACGTGGGTACAACTTCCAGTGAGGTGGCAGTAGTAGTACACCTATGGTATTTTGTGTGCTAGCGAAAGTGTTTTTTGGATCACTGTTTACTTTGTAAAGTTGCAAACCCAGTGTTCAAATTGTGTCAAAGCTCTTGGGGGCTCTGATTGGCCACTGCATTCTAAACTCAACAGAGTTGTGTGTGATTGGTTATAATGCGCAACGCTGTAAAAACGTGAGCAGGTCTAAATTTAATACAGCAATCGAATCTTTCCAAATTTCAAATGCAAATTTAATTTCCACTAGCTTTATGTTTAAAGTGTTATATTTTTATTGAAAAACAAGGGGACCCTCCTGGTATATTTTTTTGGGTGTTATGGTATGCATATGGAAGGTCCGGGAAAATCCCCCCAGCCCCACCTCAATTCGAACACTGTGCAAACCTTTATGAGAGATGACGTTATGGTGCTCAGGGACAACACGTGCTGCTAGAAGCTGTGCTCCCATATTGTTAGCAAGTTTGAATCGCCTAATTTTGAATGACTGTTAACTAGTGACGTGACATTTGAACCGAGGCATCAGAGCTTGTGTCAAGGGGTGTGCCAGATAAAGCCTCGATTCGAGGCTTGTGTTGTTAACATAGAAATCACGAAACCAGTGACAAACAAAGCCTCACTTTAACTCCAGTCCCGTGCGTGATTCACTTTGTGTGTCTGTTCGAACCCTCAGATCTATTATTAGTTTATATTTTTTAAATACCCAGTCATACAAGTAATATGAAAAATATAAAGTACTTCCGGAAAATTAAATATTTGCCATATGCACTTCATGTGTACATTCTTCTATTACATCATACAGATATTCGTATTAGCATTTAATGCCACAGTTTAATGGGTAAATGAATTCATCAGAGACAGAAATTCAACAAACACACGCACACTGTTAGACTTAAATTTGTGCACGTAACATGAGTCGATCTGTGGAATGTGCGGTGAATGTTTTGTGTTTCTTTCACAGGCTTTAGGCTGCTTTATTTTTTTACCACGCACCAGATCGCGCTGTTTTCAACACGTAACATGAGTCGATCTGTGGAATGTGCGGTGAATGTTTCGTGTTTCATTCACAGGTTTTAGGCTGCTTTATTTTTTGCCACCCACCAGATCGTGCTGTTTTCGACACACTCGAAGCTTTGAATCTTTTCCCGAAACAGTCAGAGGAAAATGTCAGTGCTTCATGAGGCTTCATTTGTCCATCACTACTGTCAACTGTTGAATATATAAGTGTCACGTCCCGCTTGTTTACTTCGAACCGGAAGACGCTCCCACTTTTGACGCAAAGCCTCATGGGGTGTAGGAAACTTGCGGATAAAGAGAAAAGAGCAACTAAAATGCTTGCCAAAATCACAATCATTCCAGCCTGCATAAGAGTAATATCCAATATTTTTTTTTTTTTTTTTTTTTTTTTTTTTTTTTTTAATGATTTTATGAGCATGCTGTGTATTAAAATCATGTTGTTCATGGAAATATCTTATTCATTCCTATGCGATGTTCTATAAACCATGTCTTAGCTTGCAACAGTAACCAAGGGTCAACTGCATTTAGCCATTCAACTGCAACTTCCATTTTTGTCCATGATTTCCACCCAGCTGTGCCTTTCTGCATAAATTTTCCTCCGACCCAAACATAATTTCCCAAATGAAACCGTGTTAGCTTGGTCTAAATTATCAATTTGCCCAGTGCACTGTCTGATGTGCCGCGTAACATTAAGATATGGTTTTTTAGCCCGGACAATAGAGTTGGCTGCTGACTGCGAACGGAGTGATTACACTAATGCGATGCAATGAACTGTGGAGTCCATGATTCCAGTGCGTGGATAATAATATGGTTTTGACTGACAGTGCAGTGCTTAATGGTGAGATTTGTACAGGACGGTGGAGTCCTTAAATAATTTATCGCAGAGGGCAATGAGGCAGGAGGATATGGCACGTGGCTTTGAGCTGTAAGGGTTTTACCCAGGCAAGGTCAGCATACAGCAGGACATAAATGGCAGCGCAACCGATGCATACAAGAGATGTGACAGACCTTGTAATGTCCTCTGAATGAAGGAGACATATATGGAACCTAATCTTTTAAAAGCTGATTTTCCACCATCGGAACAAACTAAGATTGGTTAAGAAATGTTTCCAGTTATGTTTCCACTTGAACTTGGCTCAGTACGGCATTGCACGGTTAGGAACCATGCTGGCAGAATGTGTGTAGTGACATCACCTGGACGTCAGGATTGTTTACTTGTCTGTTGTCTGGCTTTTAGTTTCTCTCAGGAGCTGGCCAAACATACTACTTGAGCAAAATAAACAGAAATGTCATTTCATCCCCCATACAATCAATCAATCAATCAATCAATCAATCAATAAAAGTTTGTTTGTTTGTTTGTTTATTTTATTATTATTATTATTATTATTATTATTATTATTATTATTATTATTATTATCATTATTATAAGCAAATAATGTACATTTTGATCTGTTCTTCAAAAAGCTATGGCTTCGAGATTTGGAATATTATTTTTATTTTTAGACCCTGACAGTGTCCTTGGAATGGCATTAATGTGAGTAAATTATGACTTTGTGTGAATGAAATATTAAAATAAAACCCAAGAAAGCCCAGAACAACAGTCAGAAACAGTCAGAAAAAGACATAAATATGTTCTAATTGTCCGCATAAGTTAAATTATCTATCTATCTAGATAGATAGTAGAAGTATCCTTTTCATTCCTATGTGATGTTATATAAACCTTGTGTTAGCTTGCAACTGTAGCCAAGGGTCAATTGCATTTAGCAATTCAACTGCGACTTCCTTCTGAATGATTGGACTAGTATCATTGTAGTATAAAGCAGAGTGGCTGACTATGATATAAGTGCTCTGGATAAGTGTCAGCCAAATGATTTAGTACCCTAGTTATCAGTTTCTTCCTAAAACATGAGTATCTCATACAGATAGTGTCAAATGCGTCAGCATATCGACAGTGGTGTTCCTTGCACATGTATGTATTTTATCTTTGCAAAGATACGAGACAGTCTGTCTATATTCATTATGTTGCCAAGCAAACAGCAGCTGGAGAGCTGCTTAGAAAATCCTCTGAGTATACAGAAGTAGCAAAAGAATCAATAACCTTTTCATTGAGACAATAAAAAAATCACTGTGAGTTTGCTCGACTGTCAACATTTTGGTTGGGCACAAATTGTACAAAGCGACCTACTGTGTTCATTTTCTTCCCAGAAGAACTTTCAAAATGTCACTTACAGCCCCTTAGCCCCTTACTCTTAAAATAGTGTTTTTTGCCCTTTCTTTAAAGGTGAAGTGTGTCTGTGCCACTATTGTTACCAAACTGAATTTCAAAAGTAATTTTAAATCTATATTCAAACAGGTTTCCTAAACTTTTTTGGTAGGTCAGCTAAACTGGTAACCTCAGACATAGAGATATTGATAGAGCCATTATTGTTTTGTCAACCTGGTCTCATGGCAAAAACGTACCTGTGGGACAACATACTCTCAAAACAACAACAAAATGGCATAAGAATAAGTTGAATGTCCTTGAGTGCCCAAGTCAGAGGCCTGACTTAAATCCAATCGAAAATCTATGGATGGATTTGAAGAGAGCAGTCCATTCTGCTCACCACATAATTTGACTGAACTTGAGCAATTCTGCAAAGAAGATTGGGGGTAAATATTCTCCAATCTAGGTGTGGAAAGCTACAGACATATCCAAAATGACTGATGGCTGTAATTGAAGCAAAAGGTGGCTCTACGAAGTATTAAATCAAGGGACTTATTCTAGGTTTTTTTTTTTTTTTTTTTTTTTTTCATGAGACCAGGTTGTGTTTTGTTGTGTGGGCTCAAACAAACAGAACCATAGTTTTTTTTTATTTTTTTTTTTTTTTTTCTTCTTCCATTTATTTGTAATTGACTCTACAGCACAAGATGGGAGAGGTTAACTTTTTGGAACAATAAAGAAATGACACACTTCAGTAGAAAAAGCTACAGCAACTGTTTTCTTCCTGGTATTGTGTTCCATCTGGTTTGGAAGGACACTGTCCACCGGCCTTTGTAAACATAATTAGACTAAGATCAAATATAACAGTGAAAGTCTGTTTCCAAGGAGATGTTAATTAGAAATAATGGCAGATAGACTCACATCTCCAATTATAACCGCATTGAGGTAGCTTTTTCTGTCTTAAGTGTTCTACGCTTAATGGCATGTAATTAGTCAGCTCCTAACTAGCCTTTAATTAATTTGGAAAACATTACGGTAATTAGCACCTTGTTGTCCTTTTGTCCACAAATGATCTGCAAATTTCACATCTTGCCCTGTTCTTTGGTATTGACATTTATCTTTACTTACCAGTTAAAGGGACATTTCACCCAAAAATATTAATCCATGCTCTTAATGTTTCGATATGATGATCAAATAATCACATAATTTTAATTTTAAGTTGAAATATTCATTTATTACAGCCAGCTGTGGAACCAGCACATTCCGCAAATGTCTTATCTACTCAGGAAAATACTACTGCGCCCTTCTCTAACAATGATCTTGCCCTGAGGGCCCAGATACAGACTGCATTAGAAATCAGGGATGGATGGATGGACGAACTGTCTTCAAATCGACTCAGAGTCTGGTGTGGCCAATTACAAATTTTGGTACAATGTAATTTGGACCACTTAAAAACCAAGCAGTCCAGTCACAGAAACTCTTGTAATGCTTCACCTTAAATCATTCAACTATTTACTCCAACTGGGAAAGAGAAAGAGGCAAAGAGTGAAAGGGGAAAACAGAGAAAGCAAGTGAGAAGGGATCTGCTAATCTCTGTCAGCACTAGGGCACACTGAACCATGTCAGGGCGGTCGGCAGCAGGCTGAAACTATCTAGGGAGATCATTTAGTCAGAAACTTGACGGCCAAAGCTGTAGCATCTGCTGGCTGTTGATAAGGGGTCATTTTGGGGATTGGATCCCTATCCATAACTGCCACATCCTGGTCTGTAACCCAACAACTAACCATGCGATTAGCCAAAAATAGAGACAGGAATAGGCCAAGAAGTATCTATAACCAAACTATCACTTGATATTTTCTAATTTAACACTGGCACAGAATGGCTGAAAAGAAATGATATAATTGGATAGATTTGTCACATTCTGAATGACACATTTTTTACACCAAGCTGCAGGATCTTGCAGGAAAATGCAGCTAGATTATGAGCTGGAAATTTCATATGAAAACATATGATTATTAAATGGTTAACAGCTTAAAGATCCATAAAAGATCACTCAAAATACACACTTTCTCTAATACCAGTACACTATAAAATTAGCAAACTATAAAAGTATAAGAGTATTTGCAAATTTCTGTAAATAAATGTAAGTTCTAACAACTTTCATTTTACTCTTTAAATTTACTCTCTGCACTGGAATACTTACAAACAAACAAGCAAACAAACGGGAGTGGGTTAGGATCAGTGTTGTGAAAAATTACTTTTAAAAGTAATGCTTTACAACATTGTATTACTTCCTAAACAAAGTAAATAATTATGTTACTTAGTTACTTTTTATTGAAAGTAATGCATTACATTACTTTTGTGTTACTTTTAAAATCTGGACAGGGTTTGCTTGTTTGTTTTTAATATAAAAAAGTTATTTTTTTAGCAAATGTAAAAGCCCTTTCACACCAAAGTGAAATGAATAAGCCTCAGGCTGAAGGAAAAGTAAATTTGCGTCTGTACAGTAGAATGCATGAGAAGAAAGTTCAACACTCTCCAGCAATGAAACAAACAAACAAACAAAAACAATGAAACACAAATGTTAGTCATAAAGTCATTTTCTTATTAGTATGGTTGAACTGGATCATCAAAGATCAGCAGCAAACACATTGGTTAATAAACTGGGATTAAATACATAATAGACGTTTGTGTTATTTAACATTTAATTATTGCAGGTTTGCATCGTATTCTGAGTTTACATTTTTTTTAATTAATTTTGATAAAGACTGAATCTATTTTTTTGTGAGATGAATAAATGCATGTTCACATTTAAACTAGAACTACAGTAACATCATGTTCACACAGCGCACAAATCACCTCTGTACTTTCAATTCCTCTCAACATGGGGACAGAAATAAATTAGAAAACAAAGTAATAGGTGTTACTTATTTGAAAAAGTAACTCATATATTTTCTTGTGAATTAAAATGTGATGCGTTACTTTACTAGTTACTTGTAAAAAGAATCTGAACACATAACTCACATTACTTGTAATGCGTTACCCCCAACACTGCTTAGGATACGTTAAACAAGACATTACTACAAAGGCGCTTTTTATTTTCCATGTCATTCCCAAATAGCTCTTTACAATGTGAGAAAAAAGTCTCCAAAATTGGCAGTTTGCTTTCTTAATTGAGATCACTTTAACAGTCAAATATGTTTGATTAGGTCATTTTCTTGTGTCAAAGATATGCACAGTAAGGTTCAATTCAAGGAAATGGGGAGAAAAACACTACCTAAATAAAATCATGAAAGTAGGCCAGATACTGCTCGTTAATCTCTCATTTAATTAGAGATTAGAGAGCGCTTAATGTCCGTCAGACAACATGTGCAAGGAATCTCAACCGGATTTCATAGCTAAGGCGTAAGCATTTGGACCTGTGGCATCTGCTTGCCAGCAAAAGAAATGCTGTCTTCAGATTGTGTGGATTCTGACAGAATCATGTGGTTTTTTGTTTGTTTGTTTTTTGTTTTTCCCCTCCTACTGACGAATGAACAGTGGTCTGATTTTTAGGCCGAGATAGCCAAAGTTCAATGTGAAAAAGGAAAAAAAAAGTAATAATAATAACAATGCAACTACTATGTAATCGCTATCACAATATCACTTGCACTCTGTTTTGAGATCCTGATTCTGTGTGTGCATTTTGGTTGGCTTGTGGGTGGGGTTAAATGAAAAACTGTTTCGAATTTGTTATATTTGTGACAGTCATAAGCATTGCTTTCAAGTGTCTGTGAAAGTCATTGCGAGTGCAAGAACAGCTCCAGGCTTCTGGTCGCCTTTGAAGTCTTGCATTTTGGTATTTGAATAAATGCAGAAAATTGTACCTTTATTTGCTAAAATACTCAGAGTATTCTAGTGAGTGGTTAAACGTTTTCAAAACTTTTGTCACAAACAATTTTCAAACAGTTTTTGCATTACATGATTTCTAAAAGTATTCATCTTTACAAATATTTGATATTATCTTGTGCAGCATTTAATCTTTAAAACCATTTGTACTTTCATGAATCAAATTGGATATGCTTCATTAATCAAGGATGAATTCCCTTAATAACATAATGAACATATCGTGCGATAAGGTCTTGTCTCTTTGGCACAACCAGGTGGCTCATGTTAATAACTCAAACCACTTCAAAATAAAGGCCGCTGACTGAACAGAGCACACACACTGTTAATTAAACTCGCTCCTGTGAGATTTAGTCATTTACATCCATTTGCTTCCTCATAAGTCACTGTCATGCTGCTGTTTGTACACATCGTTTAATATGCTGCTTCCTGCCTTAAACTAGTCAATTCATCTAGTGGGGTGGAGGTGCAGATAATCTAAAGATCACAGAACAGTCTTTTCTGAACCGCACTGAACACTCTCTGGGTTATTTTTTCCCATTCATATAGCAATAAGTGCAGCGCTGGCAGTGGGAAGATTACGTACCTTCTGAAAAACCTAATTACAAGCCTGTCAATCATTTCACCTGTGTGATTACACTAGCATTTGTGTTTATCGTGTAGGCTGCATCTGGGAATAATTTACTACTCTAAAATAGATATACTAAATGTTGATTGACTAAACCATAGCAGTGATGCTGCAGGCATTCACTCGTCTGGTGATGAATGGTTTAAAGCCGTCCTGAGATTCAGACTTCCTTCCTTGTTTTCTTTCTGACATCAATCTAGTGATTGTGACTGTTGTTAGCCTTCAGACTGAGATGTTTTGTCACTGGATCAATGCATAACTATAATGGCACAATATACCCTTGTTCACCCGTTATATTTCAAGATTGTTTTTTAAACCTTTCTAGTAAAAGAAAGATATGGATCAGCTGGTGTTCTCAGACAGTTTTTAACGACTGAAACCACAGGGTAATACATGATTTTGTAAAGAAAACGTTTCATCATTTGGGTCATTACTGTTATGCAGTTCATTACTTCCATAACTTTATTAATTAATTACTGATTGAACTGTAAAGCTGTGATAACAGATCACTAACTAATATGATCCCATCATTAAGAATTGTGAGTTTAATATGTTCTCTATTGTTTTAAGACAATAAAATACAAAAATCTATAATAGCAATGGTCTTTATAACCTAACAAAATGGATGTACAGCATCTACTGAAACAGTCCTGGGGCCTCTTAAAAACACAGGAAGGTGCTAAATTGGCTTCTCGAGTAAACATTATGATGTGGTGCATCAATCTGCATCAGTTACAATAGTAACAATACAATAACAACAATAACAAGTAACAATACTGCATGTAGATTTACATTGCCAAGTATAAGCACGTCTGGCCATCTTAGATTAAGGCAAAAACAACAAGGCCCCAAATGAGGAAGAAAGAAGAAACACTGCAAGCACTCACAATCTTAGCACCAGTATTGAACAGACAAGAACTGCTCATATATTCATCAGAAAGTGTGAAAGGTTAGTTATTAATGATTAACTTTATACATACATACATATATATATATATACATATATATATATATATATATATATATATATATATATATAGATATATACAGGTGCAAAAAAATAAAACATTGTGAAAAAGTTCATTTTTCGTTTTTAATTTATTTCAAAAACTGAAACTTTCATATATTCTAGATTCATTACATGTAAAGTAAAACATTTCAAACGTTTTTTTTTGTTTGTTTGTTTGTTTGTTTGTTTGTTTTTTTTGTTTGTTTGTTTGTTTGTTTTTTAATTTTGATGATTAGAGCGTATAGCTCATGAAAGTCAAAAACCCAGTATCTAAAAATATTAGAATATTTACATCTGAGTTTTATTTAATGTCCATCCCTACAGTATAAATTCTGGGTGTCTCTTGTTCTTTGAAACCACAATAATGGGGAAGACTGCTGACTTGGCGATGGTCCAGAAGACAATCACTGACACCCTCCACAAAGACAGTAAGTCACAGAAGGTCATTACTGAATGGGGTGGCTGTTTACAGAGTGCTGCATCAAAGCATATTAAATGCAAAGTCTGGAAGGAAGAAATTGGGTAGGCAAAGGTGCACAAGCAACAGGGATGACCGCAAGCTTGAGAATACTGTCAAGCAAAGCCAATTGAAACACTTGGGTGAGCTTCACAAGGAGTGGACTGAAGCTGAAGTCAGTGCATCAAGAGTCACCACGCTCACACGTCTTCGGGAAAGGGGCTGCCAAGCCACTTCTGAAACAGAAACAACATCAGAAGCATCTTACCTGGGCTAAGGAGAAAATGAACTGGACTGTTGCTCAGTGGTCCAAAGTCTTCTTTTTTAAATAAAAGTAAATTGTGCATTTCATGTTGAAATCATGATCCCAGAGTCTGGAGGAAGACTGGAGAGACACAGTATACAAGCTGCTTGAAGTCCAGTGTGAAGTTTCTGAAGTCAGTGATGATTTGGGGTGTTTGTGGTGTTGGTGACAGGTGACGTCTGCTGGTGTTGGTCCACTGAGTTTTATCAAGTCCAAAGTCAGTGCTGCCATCTACCAGGAGATTTTGGAGCACTTTATGCTTCCATCTGCTGACAAGTTTTAAGTGATAGATGACCCCAAAATGAACTTTTTTTTTTTTTTTTTGTGTGTGTGTGTGTGTGTGTGTGTGTACTTGTTTTTGCTACATTGTGGGGACCAAATGTCCCCACAAGGATAGTAAAACCTGAAATTTTTGACATTGTGGGGACTGGCTTGAGGTCCCCATGGGTACAAAAGCTTATAAATCATACAGAATGAGTTTTTTTTTTTTGAGAAAGTAGAAATGCAGAAAGTTTTCTGTAAGGGTTAGGTTTAGGGGTAGGGTTAGGGTAAGGGGATAGAAAATACAGTGTGGAGAATATAAAAACCATTGCACCTATGGAGAGTCCCCACAAGGATAATAAACCAGACATGTGTGTGATTGTGTGTTTTTGTGTGTATGCTCAACTATAGAAAGAAACTCATACAGGGTTTGGAACAACTCAGGGTAAGTAAGTGAAGGAAGATTTTTCTTTTTTGGGTGAATTATCCAATTAACAGATAAAATCCTGCCAGAAAATTACCAATACCTTATATTGAAATATTGCAGTTACAGACCTTGAGGCATAATTATTTAACTGTGAACCATAAAGTTCACTGTGTACATAGTATGCCATGTTCATTTATAAATTTGCATATTTCCAAATATTTCTGGCCATTCCAAATGACCACACAAATGACTACATTAATACTATTAAATGCACAATGAAACCCAATATTAAATAATGGTCAATATTTTAAGTATTTAACAACATTATCAAAATAATTACTGTAACTGTAATCTCACAGATCGAAACAGATAATCAGAAATGCATTTTCATCAATATACTGTAAACTGTTAATTAACAGTAACTGTGTTTCAACATTGTATTTCTATGATAATTTTTATTGATAACATCCCTTCATCTCCGCATCTGTTAATCAAATGTTCAATGCTTTTACTAAGAGTTTTGAAAACTGACCACATAATAGTAAAAAAAAAAGTGGTAGACAATGTAACTGCAGCACACGCTTATAGTAAACAGTGTGTTATTGGTGTGGTTGCCACTGCAGTTATCTTTATAGATTTCGTTCATGCTGTAAACAGGTCTTTACCCTTCCTTGAGTGTCTTTTATTCACTTGATCAATCCACACAGCCACACAGAAAGAAAAAAAAAAATCACAAACACGATAAAATAAATGGCTTTCATTCTCGAGAAAACTCAATCAGATCTGCAAGCGATAAAAACCTCAGAGACACTGAGGCACAAGGTATGGATATTAACCAGCGTTCCAGTGGAACGATGAGTTCATCCTGGGCTTTGCTTGGCAGCCCAAGCGTGACGTTGTAATGTATTTGATTACCTCAGTGGGGCTGTTTCTCACATTCAGTTCGATGTTGAACACATGTTATGTACACAATGAGCAAACTGACTTATTAAGACCAGCAAAACCGCATCACAGCAGATGGTGCAAAAAAAGATAAACCTCATTGTATGTTAACAAATAGCAACCCATGTGGCCTAAACACCCACAATGCTGTGCCTAAGGCAGATGAAAGGAGAGTAAGTCTTATTTGAGCCTTTTGAGATGTCAGTGGTGCCATTTTTCGATGGCTTGTTGCTGCATCGTGCCGGTAGAATTCACTAAATACTCAGGCTCCATGTACTATAATAGTGAGCAGAGATCACCTGATGTCTCTGACTGTCTATGGGTTATATATCCTGAGGTACCATGAGAGTTATATCCCACATGCCTGGCAGTTTGTTTAATTACTGTCTGACATTACAAGAAGGTAGTTTAGGTGAAAGATTTATAGGTATGCTTTGCCGTTTTTAGGCCAGACAAACCCTGTGGTTAGGAGACAGGAATAGCTGTCAAGACTCATGTTCTCACTGAAATAGTGTCATTTTCTCACCCTCAGTCTTGAATTGCTGTTTTTGCAACTCATATTATCTCCATAATATGATGCGATTCATAATTACATCAGCTGAATTGGTTTAGGGGCAAAGAAGTAATTTTAGATGAATGAAAGTTATTACATCATGATTACAGATAAATAAGACAATATGATAACACATTGTATTAAGGACCAATTTTCACTATTAACTAGCATGCATATTACAAGGCTGTTTATTAGTACTTATAAAGCACATTTTAATGCCTTAATTTGCATGGCCATATTTTAGATCCTTTAATCCTAAACTTAACAACTACCTTACTAACTACTAATAAGCAGCAAATTAGGAGTTTATTGAGGCAAAAGTCATCATCACTCTTCATCAGCAGCATTCAGAAGTTGGAAACATGCCAAATATGTTCAAAACTGTTTGGAATCTGTTTTCTATTTTAATATTTGTTAAAATGTAATTTATTCCTGTGATGCTGATTTTCAGCCTTGGTGAGCATACACTTTAGAATAAATAATTTCACAAATAATCACACAGAAACAATAAGTAACATGTTTTTAATTAAAATGACTGAAATAGTAAATTCCTGTAAAGCATTATCCAGTAATCCTTTGTTTTATTTACATTATGCATTACTTTATTATTTTAAATGACTTGACTGAACATAAAATGTTTAGAAAAATTACCAGTTTAGAAAACACTTAGTATATGCAAATCAACAATAGTATAAACTAACTGATAATTTTAAGTACATGAATAAATTCATTTTGACATTACAAAACAAGTTACTAAAATAAGAATGACTCAATTAAAAAAAAAAAAAAAAATAAAATAAATAAATAAATAAATAAAAACATTAATAAAGCAGTAAAACAGTGAAACTTTATTAATTATTCATTCCTCAGTGCTTGCTGAGAAAAGGGCAATTAAGACTGAAACACAAAACTTTATTTAGTTTTTTGATTATGTGGAGAAAAAAAAATCTACTTAATTATGTATTCAAGTCTATATTCAATTATTAGGAAGTTTTCATTGTCAGTTTGGCAGTAAAATGTATTAACGGCTTCCCCTCACAGAATTAGAGTGAGATAAACATCTCTGATAATTCAGAGACTTTAAGGTACGTTGCCATCATGTTGCTTCTCCATCTGATGACATCTTAATTAAACGCCAAGTGACATGTGAGACAACAAAAGATAATCAAGATGAAACCAATTTACCCGCGTCAACAGTAGTTACATATCCGGTGATAATGAAACCTTTCTCGATAAAAGCTCAGAGAAACATCCTCAAGCTTGTTATCTTCCATTGTCAATTTTGCATGTGGTCAAGTCACTAATTAAGGAAGCCAAATGCAGGGTTGTTTTTAACAGCAATTACCAGGCCATCACTTTTCCTGGCCAAAAAAAAACAAAACAAAACAGATATGGTGTTTGAGGTCACGGAAGTTATTATGCGTGCGTGTTGATTGGATATCTTATGCACGGAAATATCATGCTGCTGGTGGAGCTGGTGAGAATAAACAAGAGAGGCGTGTGGAGTAAATGCACTTTGAAGCAATATTCCAGGAACTCTGAATCCATTCTGACAGGTATTTCATCCAAATTCATCCAGACAGAAATTTGTATTTCTGCGCCTGGTTGGCATATCTATCCGGCACGACGGTTCCTGCACTTTAACGCCCCAGTGATTCAGTTAATGGGAGCTTTAGCACTCAGATGTTAGCTAAGACGCGAAGAGCCGCTGACCATGCTAATGTAAGGCTGCCTGTATGTAGTTATGATCTGCTAATCCTCTCCGGTTCCAAGGTTATGATCAGAAGAATCTGTGAATTTGAACTGAGCCGATAATCTTTTTTGTCATTATACAGATAATTCTACAGAAAGAACACCTGTGTTTTGCACCGATACATCATGTACCTTTTCTTCAGATTCCTTTGTGAAAGCCAAAGAGTATTTTTTTGACAAGTGCCATTTTTAATTTAGGACCGTTTCTTCTGGGATTTTAGGTCCCAGAGGTTGATTTTTATTATACAGGTTTCAACTTTTTGAAACCTTTAAAGGTCACTTTAAAACTAACTTGAAAACTTTTCCATTTGCAGCCATCAGTTTAATTTTCGTTCTTTCCAGAATTTCAATCTTAAACTCTGAAAATCCAATATAAAAATCTAAATGATTAGTTGTTTAACATTGTTATAATCTAACAGTGAAAATAATAACAATAATAATAATAATAATAATAATAATAATAATAATGATAATAAAATACTATTCATAAGGTCTGTTTAAAACATTTATCAAACATTTATTCATATGAAATATAGATAATTTAATTATTATATAAGTATATATAAAGCACATATATTTTATATACTATTATCAGCCAGTGTCAAATGTAAGCACTGATTTCTACAATTCAACTGTAATGTTATGTTTACTTGCCTATTTTTCTATTTTTATTGTGACTACTACAGTGCTTAAACTGCATGCTCAGCGATAGTCACAGTTCTACTGAGATTTACATAGTGATTCCAGCTGTGCCTCATCCCTCATTCCTGGTCATGCCATGATTGGTACAAAGATGGCCAGGCTGGCAGAAAGTTGAAAGGAGAGTCTGAGAGCAAGATGGAGAGAAGGGTAGAGCCAGACGAGGGACTTCACACAGGCTCTTCTAATCCCTTGTGGTCAAAGATCCATTCAGCCTCAGCTCCTCACCTCAAATGAGATCTCCAGGGAAGACAGCAGCCCGGATCAGAAAAGCCCCTCGGTGCCCTCCGGGACTCGTTTCCTCCATCCTTACCTTCATCTCATGGAACTCACTGGATGGAGTGCATCTGTTCTGCTTGTTTTCAGGGCATGGAAGGTGGCAGAGAGGACAGAGCGTTCGCAACCGAGACTTAAATACGTAGGATAAAGCAAGCAATCTATCTTCCATTTGCCAAGGTAAAGATGGCAGTAAGATGATTGCACGGAAGAGTGAGTAAGAGGGACGGCGGACTAATCCAGCGCCATCTATTAAATCTGACACTTCTCTTAACAAGATTTGACAAGCTTTCAGGAGAGAAAGATAACCTAGCCTCGTCAGTGAAGGAGAAAATGGGCGGAAATATTCAGAAATGCCGAACCACCTTTTGCTGGCTCTCAGAGCGCGGCTACGGTCGAGCATTACCTTTCGAGATACATGTGTTTGCAGTCCCAAATCTGTGTGCAACCGTACCGTGCTCCTAGCCGCTCTAATGCCCAGAGGCCCTTTAGCACATCCTGCGAAACGAGATCACAAATGAGACAGCTAATGAGCACAAGAGGCACCGCAGCATCTTGTTAGCAAAGATGCTCCTTACTCAGACATCTACTCGCCTAGGTCTGAAAAATACAAACATAACAACACACATACACGTCCTAGTTAGACTCAACACTCCAGCTGTTCTGACTCACTCCGCTGTTGCGATATCACAGCAACGTGTGAGCTGAGCTTCCTGTCCTTGATTCGACTTATAACGCCTTGCCTGGCGAGCTTGAGAATAATTTTGCCTGCCGTACGTTCTGTGGCCTGCCACTTGGAAAAGATCCTTATCCAATCTGAAGTGAATGGCAGCTGCCCCCAGTGAGGGTCTGACCACACAATAAAGTCATTAGTAGCCCTGCTAAAGTACACAATTTCTTGACAAAGAGCAAATAAAAATATTGACAAACATGAAGGATAGAGACAATTGATTGACTCGGACGCTGCTGTTGGGGGAATCGTTCTGAATTCCAGACTTTATTTACCTCCATCAGTTGTCAAACACAACCTAATTTTGGAGACACGGTACATAGAGGGATTGCTTAAGCTTGAAGGGTATTGAGGCACACTGTTTGGTACACAAACCTGAAAGAATCAATTCTTTTCAAGAGTGAAAACAGACTAGGTATCTGAAAAGAATTGGAAAGTTGTGGTAAAACCAACAGAGCTGGAGCAACACTGTGTAATATTTGATGTAAAAAAAAAAAAAAAAAAAATCATAAATGCTATGCTTCCTTGGAATTGCTGATAAAGGAAAGGAAATAAAAAAAGTTTTAAAATGTTAGATTTTTCCTTGTCTGCAACTTTTTACATCAGTGCTCAGGATGCATGTATTCCTATGGTGCCATCAACCAGTCATCATTGTCGTGCAGTAAATTTCATGTAGCTCCACAGTACTTGGTAACATTCCATTTAGAGCACAGATAATTTGAAGAAAAAAATGGCTGCAGAATTAAATGCCCTTGATCAAATAGAGCACATTTCAAATGGCATACTTTTGAGGATCCTACATCACCTGAGCCACTGCCATTGAGATACTATTGCTAACTCATCACTTTTTCCAGATATTATTATATATACATACTTGGCCCATCCTTCGAAGAACCACCTTGTGAACATCAGCACGGCAAATTCACCCACACCAGCCCATCCTACTTCTATTACCATAAATTCAATGGCTGTGAAAAGATTTGTGCCAGCCATAGAGTAATGCTGATGCAGATGGTGTTCTTAAGAATGCCATTATAATCTCTGCAGTACAATATCTTTCGGTTTTTCTGCGCACTCTGCAGCATTTTGCCTGCCTTTTTTATGCCAAGTGAGTGTGTGTTATTCATTAGAGGCATAAATCTCATATATTTAATTACGATGTTTGTTTAAGCTTTAGCCAGGTCTTCGGCCTTCTCACTAGGGAAACACACAATTATTCTCTGCTTCCCTACTTAACAAAAGCTTTCATTTTACCGCCTGCCAATCCACTGATGCCTAAAGCAATCACATCTTCAATGACACAATGATCCCACACAGGAAACCATTACAAACAATCCTTAATGATCTGGCACCTGGAATAGGTCACCTGATTTGACAATAGATCATTTATGTGGGCTTCTCAATTGCATTCAATTATAGAGGTGCTGGAATGAAAGGAACTGAAGGAGGCTTGACGTGAAGATTGGTCACGATGGTGGTCTAGTCATCCAATAACTCAATTAGTGAGTCCGCTCAATTTTCTTTCAAATTTTATGTTATGATTTTTTTTTTTTTATGGTGGTGTTTTAATCACTACCTGGTCTCATGGCAAAAACATACCTGAGGGCACTTTTTCACAAGACACGAAATACATACCAATAAGTACATATCACTGCAGTTTCTAAAAGAAATGAACACTGGAGGCATTAAAACTCTGACACCTTTCATTCTTTTTCACACAAAGTATGATTTACGGAGTTTCAATTAATAAAGCATCATTTTCGCACAGTTACTTGAAGAATATTATGTCATGACTTCAAAACAATTTTAATATGCTGGGAGATTTGAAAACTGATGCTTTTGAATGTTAGCATCACATATCCAGCTTCATATCTATGGGTTTTCATAGACGGTAGGTTTGTTCGGTAGCTCACGCAATACAGAGATGTACTTGAGAGGTGAAGAGCTCCGAGTGCCGAATTTATTTGTAATAAAAATGTGCCAAAGTTTACGTATTGAACCCGTGTTTTAGTGCCACTCAGTGGACATTTTTATTTGAAACTGCCACGAAACGTGCAGTATGTAAAAACGGTGTTGCAGAAAAGTACTCAGAGGTACGTATTTTTATGAGACTGGGTTGTTTAATTATCATGCTAACAGTGTGCAGTACAGCTGTTAGACATTTACAACTTACAGCAGCTTCACCGAAATAAACACGACTTCACCAACATTTTTGCAAAACTCCAAACTCAATTATGCTATGACCTCAGAAAACTTTCACCATATTGCATAACCAGCCTCTAATTTATGGCTTTTGTGACATAGTAAACTTGCTCAACAGCTCACCTGGTGCAGCATGGCACACGCTATAGAACGTGATTATGTATGAGTTACGATATGAGAGCTCAACAACTTGTCAAAATGATATGTTTACATAAGCAAAACTGTTTTTAACTCTTGTTCTTTAGCTCTTGTTAACACTGCTGGTTAGTTTTAGGGTGTTTAGTGTTGTGAAACATGCAATAAGCAATGTAACATCCTTTTGCAGAAATGTCACCACAGGCACATATTTCCAGTGAGCGTGGGTTGTATGTGCAAGGTAAAAATCCAACCCTTAACCCATAAAAATATGTATCTCTAAGGGTACTATTCTGCAGCACTGTTTTTACATACCTTACTGCACCTTTCATGGCAGTTTCACTGTGTGGCGCTAAAACACAGGCTCAATACGTGAACCCTGGCACGTTTTATTACGTTGGTATAGGTGCGTATTGCTGTGTTTTTGGTTTATTTTTGCCATTTTTTTGCCTTTATTTAATTAGGACAGTGTGTGAGAAGCGAAGTGGGAGAGAGAGAGGGGCATGGGATTGGGAAAGGTCCATGAACCGAGATTCAAACTTGCTGTGTTTTTGTTACAATGCTTCAGGTACGTATTGCGCTGGTTCAGAGTTCAAATATCTGGAGACTGCCGCTAAAAGTTAATGCTCTATCGTGTTGGAAATATGCCCTACACCAAACCTAACCCTAAACCTATCCGACAGTGGTGACAAATGCAAAACTGATATAAAAAACACATTTGTTGACACAAACGTGCCGTGCGAATCTGCCGTGTGTGCAGATTTGAACTGTTTTGTCAAACCGTAGTTACATGGGATTCGTACTGGAGCTCTTCAACTCTCAAGTACATCGCCCTACTGCGTGAGCTACCAAACAAACCTACCGGGCTATGAAAACCCATAGATATTTAGCTGGATATGTGATGCTAACATTTAAAAGCATCAGTTTTTAAATCTCCCAGCATATTAAAATTGTTTTGAAGTCATAACATAATATTCTTTAAATAACTGTGCGAAAATTACGCTTTATTAATCAAAACTCTGCAAATCATACTTTGTGTGAAAAGGAATAAAAGGGGTCAGTGTTTTACTGCCTCTAGTGTTCATTTCTTTTGGAAACTGCAGTGATATGCATTTATTACTACCCCAAGGTACGTTTTTGCCATGAGACCCGGTAGGAATAAACATGACTTTACCTACATTTGTGTAAAACTCCAAATTTAACTCTATCTTATGAACTCAGAAAACGTATATAGTTATAGTGCATAGCAACTTGTATAGACCATAGTGCATAACCAGCCTCTAATTTATGGCTTTTGTGACATAGTAAACTTGCTCAGCAGCTCACCTGGTACAGCATGGCACTTGCTATACAATGCGATTATGTATGATTTATGATATTAGAGCTCAAAAACTTGTAGAAGCAAGTCAAAATGATATGTTTACTTAAGCAAAGCTGTTTTTAACTCTTGTGTTTTAGCTCTTGTTAACACTGCTGGTTCGTTTTAAGGTGTTCAGTGTTGCAAAACATGCAATAAGCAATGTGACATCATTTTGCAAAAATGTCACCACAGGCACATATTTCCAGTGAGCGTGGGTTGTATTTGCAAGGTAAAAAGCTGTCAAGTTACAAAATAGACCAAAAAAAAAAAAAAATACTACATACTGTTATATTGCATTGCATTGTTTCAAAGTGTTTTTGAAGGTATATTACGTAAAAAGCTTTTCAGAAATGCATCCCAGAGGAGACTGGTAAACTTAAAACCTGCCAATTATACAGGGCTGTCTTAAGAGGGATAAGCCAAATGGACCACTCTTTTCCAACCCTGTTTACAACACATTTTCAAACTCTTTTTAATGAAACACACCTGATTTAACTCTTGAGCACATTAGTAGAGAGTCCAAGACTAAAATAAACTGGTCAAATATGGGAGATGTCCCAAATGTGTACTGTTGGTTTGCCTGTAGAAGCAGGGGTGGGAAACAACTAGTTGTAGTACTGATATGCTTGCGCTTGATACTTGCAAGCTGAAGCTGAGCAAGTAAATTACTTCCAGGCTATTTTTTTTAATGATGGGTTTAATATTTTAAAGATTAACATACAAAACAATTTTTACACCAGTATTTTTTTGTATAGAAAGTTCTGTAACAGTGGTAAACCTACTAGGCTTGTGTCAGAATCAATATTTGGTGCTTCTGGCTGACATTCTTACTTCCTCTTCTGAGTTCTGACTACCATTGAGCTTGACTGCTGCAGGACTGGAACCATCACGACTTGCAAGTGGTGATCTTCAATGACATGGTTTAAAATTACTGACAACACAACATATGCTCTGATCATAGTAGACATTTTTAGAGACGTCTCAACTCACTTTTCGCTTTTTGCATCCAACAGCAAGTCTGAAGAGCAGGATAACACATTACTTCTTGTCTTTTGAAAAATCAGATAAACAGAAAATCTACAGTACTTGTGTGTCAGCACTGGTCTTTGGCAAAAAAGAATTGAAGTAGAAATGAAAGGCACCCAAAGTCAAGAGAGACAAAGTGCAGCCCAGGGCTGGATCATTAAAACAGACACTGGCTGAGGCATCTAGTTATGCAAAGCAAGAAACAACATCGTACACAGCAATATGAAATGAAAGTGAGAGAGGGTGTTGAGATAGTTGAGGGGGGTGCTTCAGTTTTAATTGGCTTTTTGTTTTTTCATCAGTCCCGGCTGAGTTGTAATTTATGAGTTTGATCTTTGATAGCTGCTAGAAGCAAACAAGGCTGCTTGCTGGGTTCTAACATTGTGATGAACAGCAATATATGATTAAATAAATTAATTAAAAAAAAACATAATAACATATAATATAATTATGGCTGTCAGCTGATTAAAAATTTTAATCTAATTACTTACATGATGCAAAATAAATTTGAATGTGAAACTACCCACAAAAGATTATTTAAAGCTATGTTTGTGTTAACTGAGAATGTATCAAGGAGACACTGCAAACTGTAGCTATAGAAAAAAAAAATGTTTTATTTTATTCAACATACAATTTATTACACATAAACATTTAGGCTGTGGAACTATCCCTTTAATGTTTTATTTTTATTAATTATTATTATTATTTTTTTTTTTTTTTTATTTTATTTTTTTTTAATAAAATGATACTCTAAATCTAAATCTGCCAGCAGGTGGCAGTAATCATTCAAACAGCTGATTCATTCAGGAATGAAGTAAATGGCTCTCTTTATAAATGGGCCTTTGAATCATTGATTCACACGATTCATTCAAAACGCAGATTCATTCAGAAACTAAACACCGCTGCATTGCTCGGAGACGTGCAACAGTTCTGCAATGGCTTCAAAGCTAAAATTTTCTCTGTAAAATTGAGCAAAAACACATAATATTGTGTTTTAAAAATACACATTCTGGGGCATTTTTTGTACCAATATCTTGAATTTTAGACCATAACATAGCTGTTGGCAATGGTGGACGAAGTACACAAGTCAATTACTTGAGTAAAAGTACAGATACATATAATAAAATATTACTCCAGTAAAAGTAAAAGTGCTTCTTTTTCAATTTCACTCAAGTGACAATACAAAAGTAAAAAAGTTCTGTCAGATTTATTTTGCAGTTTTATATAGGCTACTTAATTTAATTTAATTTTATATTAGCACTTTTTTTATAATACTACTGCTTAAAATACCTGGGATTTTCCCAAAATAAACACTATATAGAGTAAAACACATTTTTGTTGTTGATATGGACTATGCTGACGAGAGTGATAGTAGTAATGTTTACTGTGAAACTTACACTGTGATGTACCTGAAGGAAAACAGATTTATCTAATTTTCACTATTAAGAAAAAAGTGTTTTAAAGCTTATTGTTTTGCATAACGTCACAGTTATATATGACATGAGAATAAGGCCTGAAGTTAGCAAGAACATTTTAAGGAAAATATAATTATATTTTCATAACGATTTTTTCCCTCTCAAACCTTGTCTGTGGTGTAAAAACACCCCTGGCCAATGCCGCAAGAGGGCATCACTTCCCACTTTGATAATTACTGAAGTTACTATGTTCTGAACATAAGGTGGTTGAATAAAAATATTTGGACTTTATATCGAAAAATTACCTCAACTTAGCACCAGCAAGCTTGTTAGCTAGACAGGTAGCATCAACTGGCAACATTTACTTATTTTTTATTTTTTTGGCCGAAAACATAGAGACACTGCTTAAACATATCACCCTTTACAGCAGATTTAAAAGTAAGTACGATCTTACGCTTTGGAATGTAGCAAAGTAAAAGTGAAAGTTACTCAAAATAAAACTACTCCAGTAAATTACAGATGATGTGCAGGTCTGGGGGCGGGACCAGCATGCTAACTGCATTAAAATATTTTAATTGCATTATTTATTTATTATTATTTTTTTTAAACATGTTAAACTAACAGCCCTAAATAAAATATAATAGAATATAATGCACACACTGAATACCAAAAGTATGTAGAATCAACATAAACGTAGTTATACAACTAAATATGGGGTGTCAAAGGGGTGACAACAGTTAAATAAAATTAAGGTATAATTCCGGGCTCTGTAGTAGGTCTACTTTGTAAAAAGATGCTATTTAACATTAAGCAATAAAGTTATACAAAATTACTTATTTTATGTTGATTTTATATTTAATATGGGGATTCTGTATGCACATATTATTATATTATATTGTATTATATTGTATTATATTTTTTAGAATTTTGGTAAATTCTAAAAAGCTAACCAAAATACCGGCTATAAAAATGATTGATCTGCACTGTAGATCAAACTTTGGTCCAACGCAATTAATATTGCCGTGTGTTTGAAGTAGCATCTCACACTGTTTGAATTCTGCATCTGTAGCTGTGGAGTACCGTTGTTAGACTACTTTAATAAGACAGGTAATGATGAAGAAATGTAACTTTAATAAGTTCATTGGTGATACTAACTGAAGATGTTAATTACATTCAATCCCAAGTGCACACACATAATGATGGTAAAAAGCAGATGCGGGCTGTAAGGGATGGTGTTAATTAGGTTCAACATTTCTTTTTCCAAATACTGAGAAATTGTCGTTCTTGCACCATGGCTCAGCAGTGACAAGACTAATTGCAAAAGTGAAGCAGTTTTCCTGCTGTAAATGAGAGAGTTGGGTAATGGTGCCACAGAGGCAGTGTAAACAGTCTGTGAGGCGAAAAATGTTGCTGAGATCTCAGTTGTAGCAGTCTTAGCACATTTGAAGGTTACGGTAATGAGCACATGATTGGGAATGACAGGAGTGAGACAGACACGAGTGCAAAACATACTGAACCACAACAAATGGTGGCAAATCGGTTTAACATATGCATGAAGCGAGCTAGCATAACAGAACGCCTAGACAGCTTAGCCGGGTATGTGTACATTAAAGATATTTTGCTTTTTACACACGTTCGAATAACTTGACCTTGACGTGTTGAGAATTTTGGAGGTGAGGCGCAGTGTGCCAGTTTTCGCTACGAACACATACGCACAATCCACAATGCCTCAGCTTAGCCTTTGTTCCCGTCTCTCCATTAAGCTCAGTAGTCATTCTCATGTGAACTTTGCACACTGCATAACATTTAAAATGCTTTTTAAATCTGTTACCACTCCATAGAGGCGTAAATCCAGCTGTAGAGTAAGAGTCTCGCTACACTGCTTGCACAGAGAGTCCCCAGCTGGGGCTTGATCTATGATTAGGTGTAGGCAAGGGAAAGTACAAGATTACATTTCAAAAAATGAAGGCTTATGTCATGACAAAGGCTTTACAAATTCGCTGGAAGGTAATGGGAATGATTAATAAGATGGGGTAGAGAAGACCTGGATAATTTTGCACTCACCTGCTATCACAAGAGCACCATTAGCACATTCTGTATTCTCTTTATCTGTGCAATCATATTCAAACATGTGCATAACAAATACAACCACAAAAGCGAAAATATTTTTAACTCTTTCATATGCTTTTTGGTAACACTTTGTTAGCGTGCTAATGTTACACATTACATGTATTTACTATATTAATAACAATAAATTATGCATAATTACATGTAGTGTTTTCAGTAATTATTGTGTAATTACACTGTAACAACTGCACAGTATGATAAAATGTGAACTCCTTCTTATATTTATATGTGATATTCTTATATATTTATGAAAGACATACATTGGATTCATATCTTGTGCATCTTAAGGCTGCTGAATGCATTCTGCTGATTACTCATTATATCTGACATTTATCTCATGAGTAATTTGCTTGAAGCAAAATGCTTCTTTTTTAGTGTGCAGCACTAACGAAGGTGAAGGCAAAATCTGAAAAATGAGCTCTGCTAATCAATGCACCTCTCTGAGAGTTTGACTACATTTCGATTTAGTGTCTCCCTTTGGAAGCATCACGGAACAACCTTGATAGAAGCATGGCTACCTCAGCAAGGTCTCCCCGATTGGAGATCTGCCACGGAAGAAGCAGGCCGGACTATGAGCATAAGACAGTTGAAAAAGGCTCTTACTGCTCACTGTTAGAGCAAAAACAAATAAACAGTCAGAATGTTCTCATTAAGCATAGAGCCATTTTTCATAAATCATTATTATTATGCAATGATTTGACAGTATTAAAAACCACATAAGGAGGACTAACAGATAAACTGTTTAATTAGATCGATTTAGTTCTACTTTTGTATGGTCTTTAACAATGATGTGACTTTAACAACTAAATGCAAAACATTTACAGTATTTCAATTTGTGGCTAAATAAAGCCTACATTATCATATTTCCAAGGCTTTTAAATCTAAAGGCATAAAGTCAACATAACAATAATTTTTATATTGTTAGTAACATTTCAAGACAAACACGTACTCAACTGAAGCAACTTAAATGTACTTGACTAACCATACATCATTTTTATGAGGAAAAAAAGGCTCAAATGCAAGTATCAAATGTGATACATCAAACTAGATGAGTAAAATTTGAGAACAAGCTTTGAACCCTGTTAAAAAAACAACATATTACGGTTACGTAGGTTTTGAAGCATGGATGCAGGTTTGAGCTGGTTAAAGCTGGTTCTTTGCTGGTTTAAGATGGTCCATAGCTGGTCATGTGCTGGTCCTAAGCAACTAGCTCCATGACCAAATAAGGACCAGCTTAAACCAGCTCAAACCAGTGTCCATGCTTCAAAACCTAGCTAACCAGCATATGCTATTTTTTTTTTCAACAGGGGTTGGCTTGAGAAAATCTAGCCTGAAATTTTGAAGCAGTTGTAAAAGTTTGAAGTTTGAAAGTACAGATAGATAGCTAGCTAGCTTGTTTGAGCATGATTCACATGTTGATAATTATGTTTCTAGCATAGTTAAAGGAGAAATCCACTTCCAAAACAAAGATTCACAGATAATGTACTCACCCCATTGTCATCCAAGATGTTCATGTCTTCTTTCTTCAGTCGTAAAGAAATTATGTTTTTTGAGGAAAACATTTCAGCATTTTTCTTCATATAATGGATTGATATGGTGCCCCAATTTTGAACTTCCAAAATGTAGTTCAAATGTGGCTTCAAACGATCCCAAATGCGGTTGTAAACAATCCCAGCTGAGGAAGAAGGGTCTTATCTAGCGAAAACAATCGGTTATTTTCATTAAAAAATAAATAAATAAATACTTTTTATTCTCCAACACTCGTCTTGCCTTGCTCTCGTTGAACTCTGTGTATTCTGGCTCAAGACAGTTAGGGTATGTCAAAAAACCATATTTTTTCCCTTAACTTCAAAAATCATTTCAAAATCATCCTACATCGCTGCACAAGTACCGACCCAGTCATTGAAAAGTAAACATGCAAAGAAGATCAGACACCCTTAACAAAAAAGGTAAAACAGCGATATAGGACGATTTTGAATTTGAGGGAGATGGGAGTTTTTCCACATACCATCATAACAGTCATTAACCGGAACAAAAACAGTTTAGACAGAGTGAGACAAGACAAGCATTTGACATTAAAAAGTATATAAATTGTATTATTTTTTCTGAAAATAAATGATCGTTGTGCTAGATGTTCCAGTTGTGCCTTCTTTCTTGGCTGGGATCATTTACAACCGCATTTGGGATCGTTTGAAGCCGCATTTAAACTGCATTTTGGAAGTTCAAAATCGGGGCACCATAGCAGTCCATTATATGAAGAAAAGTGCTGCATGTTTTCCTCAAAAAAACTTAATTTCTTTACAACTGAAGAAAGAAAGACATGAACATATTGAACGACAATGGGGTGAGTACATTATATGCGAATCTTTGTTTTGAAAGTGGACTTCTCCTTAACATGTTGCCAGCCCGGTTAGTATGTTAGCCTGTTTCTAGCATGATTAGCACTAACATGTTTTGACATGGTTAGCATGTTGTTAACCTGTTGCTAGCAAGTTTCTAGCATGATTAGCATGTTTTAACATGTTTAACATGATTTAACGTGTTGCTATCATGAATGAATAAAATACAGCTAAAAACAGCTAAGACCAGCTTATTTAGCAAAAAACAGCTTAAAACTAGCTGATGAAAAAAAAAAATCTGTTAAAAATCTGTTAAAAAACAGCTAAAATGAGCTAAACCCAGCTGATTTAGCAAAAAAGCCAGCTAAACCCAGCTGATTTAGCCAGCTGACCAGCCTGGGAGACCAGCCAAGGGTTTGAGCTGTTTTTCCAGTAGGGAGTTGTTAAGCTTTGCTATAGCACTAGATAGCTTAAACACACCATAAATCTCAAAAGTTTTCATCCTCTCAATGAAAGATTTTTGGGGCTTTGATTTTTGTCTGGCTTATGAAAACCGTAAGTCGGATCAGTTAGAAAAGAAATAGCACACCAAGTCAGACCAGTCTGAAGGTCTGAGCTAGTGGTTGTAGCTTTAAAGCTCTAGAAGTAGTTACATTTTGGCCCCAAAAAATAATCAGAATCAGAAGAAGAATCTATATCTGTATTTTATTTAGGTTGTCTGCTATACTGTTATAATGATTATAATGATAATGATTGATGTACATTACAAGGTAAGAAGAAGGAAAAAATATGCATGGCAAAGTAATTAGAAACACTTTAAAAAAATGGTCATTACTTTTAGTATGACAAAATAATAGTGACTAGCAAGACTGTGTGTGTGTGTGTGCGTTGTACAATTCACAACTAGATGTTACAGACATTCTATTGGGACTTTATTCATATACGTTGTGCAATGCATACAGAAAACAGAATTGTGAATCCATAAGTTATTTAACTGAATAATCTATTGTCGCTGAAGGAAATACAGCAATTGATATTCAGATCTTTAGAGTGCAGTGCATCAGGGAGCTGGACTTTCTCTGTCAGATAGTGTGTGCCAAAATTGTTAGCATGAATCAGCCTAAGATCAGGTCAAAGCTCAGTTTTTAACACCTTCTACCTCCTGCCCTTTCTCCTCCTCGTTCCTCAGCAAGCGCAATAGGATGTGCATAATCTAATTTCAATAGTGAATGTATGGCAGCGTACTGTACATAAGAAAACAACACTCTATATCTGTCCTTCTTTGACATGCCATCTTTTCAGAATCACACAAAGTGAAATAAGGATAAAGGCTGAAAAAGCAATGGTTGTTTAATAAGCTGTTGCCTTTATAAAATGAATTCTTCTGGCTTGAACATTTAATTGGATAATCTGTGTTCCAACCCATCTTAAAAGAGCTGATACATTTATGTATTACGATTGAATTCTATTAATGCACCATAAAGCTGCTGTTGCTTGGCAACTGTAAACCAGAAAATATAGGTTAATGGCCCCTCACAACAATTTTTTTTATGATGATGATTTTTTATTACTTAATAATACTAATAATAATAATAATAATAATAATCATCATTATCATTAAGGTTAACAATATTAATGTCTGTATTAATTATTATTATTCATCTATTGCACATCAGTTCCTTTCCCCCACATTTTCACATTAAAGTGCCTTAGAATTGTAGTCAGAAAAAATATATATATAGAATAATAAATGTTATAATGCTGTATGAATGGAACTGTTTTATAATGTTGTTTTGTAATGCTTTATCATGGGTTAAACTGTACTCAGCCTTCCTAACCTGTTCAGTTCACCTTTTATCACTCATCACACTTTTGTTCACTCCCTTTTTCTGAAACCTTATCAGATTCTCCTCTCTAAAGGGGAGTCTAAATCATCGGTTGTACATTTTGCTGTTCTCTCACCCTATGAAATCTCTGGGGATTCTTGGTTGAACAGACAAATGATACAGAATGGGTGGAGTAGAACAAGATGACTTCATTGAGTGATTTTATCGACAGTCTTAGGCTCTCAAGCCCTAATAGAAAAGTAAACAACAGTAAAGAACAACGTTGCGAAGGGCAGTTCAATAAAGTGGCGTGAAGCCTCATAAAACCCTTCCATCCTGTGTTATCTCCAGTGAAGAGATGGTTAAAGCTCTTTTCCTGGTGCCATTTTTATGTGAGATAAAATGTCTTGAAGGAGAAAAGGAAATATTCGCATTAGCTGGTGGTGTAGATTTCATTTGAATACACTGAACATACACCTTTCAAAAAAACAAATGTTTAAAACAAAAAATGTTGACAGCCAACAAGCATGGACGGTATATCTGAAAGCTGATTCAGCCTTAGGGTTTTTTTGTCCTTGCAAATGCAGTTAGTGACACTAAATTGATTGGATCTCTCTGTCACAGACTTGCTGATCAGATGTAATTAATTTTAGTCAACAGCTGAATCCTAATAGATGTGAGCGCAGTGTGTTTACCCTGAAAAGCTTGTGTGGCTATTAGCTGAAGAGTTACAGTTGTCAGTTGTTTCCCAGTGAACTGAATTTAATAACAACACACCACAAAACCTCAGTATGCTTCTTACAACATTTCCTCCAACCCATGCAACCATATAGGTTGTTTGCCACATGCCTGAAATAAGACCAATAGGATCGTTTACTAAATTAGTGCCATTACCGAGAGCAGAACAGGACACAGAAAAACACATATTACTGCACTGTGCACTTTTATCTGCTTTACACTTTGGAATTTGTGTAGCCTGATTGGTAGAATATCGCATTATAGCAGCTCAGTGTTCATGATTTTGAGCCCAGGAAATACACATACTTATAAAATATGTAACAATAAGTACATATCTCCGCAGTTTGCAACAGAAAGGAACACTAGAGGCGGTAAAACAGCAAGGATTTTAAATCGTTTACCTTTGCTTGGTAGCTCAGGCAGCATGGAGTTGGGCTTAGGATGTGGAAGCCTTGGGTACGAATCTTGTGAAAAATGTGACACAATAAAGGAGCTGAAAGATTCGAGATCGAAAACAAGCTAAAACGGCATGCTTGTGATTATGTTTTTATTTCACATTCACTATGCATATACTATCAGGTTGGTTCAGGTGTCGTGCAGATGGTACATTATTTTAACGTCAAATAAATTACATTTTCTATCTGTTAGTGTTTTATTAACATCTACACCTACCCCAACCCTAAACCTTCCCCTTACAATAATGCAAAAACGGTAATTATTGTACAGTACATCTGTATACCAACTAGCCTTTACCATAAAATGTATCATATATATCGTATCTGTTCCTGAAAGAAAAAAAAAAAAAAAGCGCCACTCAGTGGACATTTCTGTTGGAAATTGCAGTGATATGTACTTATTGGTACATATTTCACATCTCGCAAAAAAAGTTTCCCCAGGTACGTTTTTTTCATGAGACCAGGTTGCAAATGGGTCAATGTAAATTTTATGAATTGGAAATAGGAAAAATGTTGGGTAGCAAGGAGATTGGTAAAATTTCCATGTGTCATCAGAGGTTCAAACTTAATTTTATGAAGCTACGAGAATGCTTTTTGAACGCAAATAAAACAAAAATAACAGGGATATTTCCAACACGATAGAGCATAATCTTTTAACGACACATCACGGATATTATTCTGAACCACCACAATAAGTGCATGAAATAAAAGTGCAATGTAATAAAAACACAGCAATACGTCCCTGTATCAACGTAATAAAAACATGCCAGAGTGACGTATTGAACCTGTGTTTTAACGCCACTCACTGGACATTTCACTTTGAAACTGTCGTTAAACTACCATATATTTCCAATGAGCCTGGGCTGGTCATTTCACGGAACACAACACTGCTGTTATTATCACTTCAGCAGGATGGTGCTTAACTTTAAAATGTAACTATAGGTGGTAATAAGATGCTTGCACAAATGACCTATCGGGTCATTCTTGCTTCTTCTTAAACTCTCCTAACTGTGAATTCTTATAGTTTCCCACACTTTCACAGAAAACTGTCAATACTAATTAAGAAATATACCAGTGAGTGTCAAAGACAATTAGCAGAGAGTAATTAAAGGTTGCTAGAAGTGTTTCTTTTTTTTTTTTTTTTTTTCACTTAATCATCCTGCCAACTCTACAGATCACATTAAATCTCCTTCACCCAGATTCATTTATATTACTATTAAAGTACGCAGCAAATTTGTGCTCTTAACTTTATATAACATTAATAAGCTGTATCAGGATCTGAAAGAAATAGCTTCTTAATATAAGAACTGCACAGAATTGCACTTTAATTATGTTTTTTACTTATATAAAATATATAAAACTATTTAATATATAAATTAATTTCATTCATAGCTGACTGTTCATTCTGTGTCTCATTGTTACTGTTCTCAAATATTTTGCTATGCAAAGCGCACCCAACTGGGCAAGCACCTGGCCAACAGCTGGCAGACACCCCACATGCAGCTCAGCAAATCAAATTTAAATTATCTGAAAAATAATTTGATCTTTCAGCAGAACTCTGAATCAGACTGGATCCAGAGTAATGCAATCTGGTGAATCAATAAATGCTTGTGAAGTATTCATGATACCCAAAATTCTGTAGCTGATAGCAATTTCAGAGAATGTATTTCAGGTATGTAACAGCAGTATCATGCATTGCAGCAAACAGTAATGCAAATCCAGAAAACATTGCCTGATTATTAGGAAATCAGAAAATACCATCTTCCTGCTCTTTCTAGACCAGACCTATATATATATATATATATATATATATATATATTTTTTTTTAAGCCAGTTGTGTCACTGGACATACCAATATTCAGAGAAGTAATGGCACACTGTTCCCTATCTGTCGTACACTCCGAGTTGTGTCGAGTAGTGTACGACACTAGGGGTCGCTCTTGGGAGCCCAAACACCTCTGACAGTATAGAAACAGGCCAATGAAAATTGGGTGTGCAGATTTGCATAGCTGGCCACACCCCGTTCATCCGGGTATAAAAAGGGCAGCGTGTGCATCTGCTCACTCGTTCTGTTTTTCGGAGCCGAATGCAGCGTCTCTGCGTGAGAAGCGGCAACATTCACCTCTTCGTCGTTGGATCTACGGCACAGACAGCGGTCTTTCCCTTCTCTCTAGCACGGCTGGGTGTGCGAGAGTCCCCTGGGTGCGTCGGCGGCGATCTTCAAGAGAAACTTCTCCTCTAAAAAGAGCAAATTTCTCTAAAAGAGCTAGCACAAACGGTTTGTGTGTTTCACTGTGCCTTTCCATTTGTGCCCTTCTGGTTGCGGATTTTACCTCTCCCCTAACGATCGGCACGATCGCTGTGTTCAATGCCTGGAGCGTGGGCATGCGGAAGCAGCGTTCGCTGATGGTGGTTGCCAAGCTTGCGAGGAACTGCCATTAAGCACGCTTCGTTCGAGACTCGGTTTCTTTACGAAGAAGCCGCAGCTCGCCCCAGCTGCTTCCCGCTCCGGTCCTTCTACCCCCGGGTATGAGGCCGCGGCGGGCGCTGGGGATGAACGAGAGGAATCGAACGATGTTTTGCTGGGTGCTTCCCCGAAAACCGCTCGCTCCGAGTGTTTACCAATGGAGTGTCCGGATGACTTTGAAAACTCGTCTCAGTATGGGTTGGATTTGTTATTTGGCGCTCTGGGGAAAAGGAGGATGCTGCTGCATCGGAGGGAGAGCGCGAGCCGTCAGAGGTTGACGTCACGGCTGAATTCGCCGCTCCGGCGGCCGGATCTCAGTCGATGGCGGGCGAAATGGCCGCCGCACTTCAGCGGGCAGCCAGAGAGATCCGCTCCGGCCCGGCCTTCTAGGCTGGATGATTGGTTCCTGGGGAAGGGGCGTGACCCCGCCGCGCTCCTCCCCGGTTCCGTTCTTCCCGGAAGTGCATGAGGAGTTGACGAGATCGTGGAAAGCCCCTCTGTCGGCTCGATCACGGTATGCCAACTCCCCATCCCTCACCACCCTCGATGGCGGTGCGATGCACTTGTGCCCGCAAAACGCCGCCTCCTGGAGGGGCCAACCGAAACTCCCGTCCAGGGCCTGTAAGTTTTCGTCTACTCTCGTAGCGAAGGCTTATTCGGCCTCTGGGCAAGCCGCGTCCGCCCTGCACGCCATGGCAATCCTGCAGGTCTACCAAGCCAAGGTTTTAAAAGATCTGCACGAGGGTGTTCCCGACCCAGAGCTGGTGCAGGAACTGCGCTCGGCGACTGATTATGCTCTACGAGCTACGAAGGTCACGGCGCAGGCTCTGGGGAGGGCGATGTCCACTATGGTGGTCCAGGAGCGCCACCTGTGGCTAAACCTGGCAGAGATGCGAGATGCCGAGAAGGTTCGCTTTCTCGACGCTCCCATTTCCCAGGCTGGTCTCTTTGGCGAACCGTGGAGGAATTTGCACTACAATTTTCCACGGTGAAGAAGCAGACGGAGGCCATCAAGCACATCCTGCCTCGGCGTGTGGCGAGCTCCAGCCCAGCTCCGCCGAGGCAGCAACCCCCGCCTGCTCCGCGCCGAGGGAGGCCGCCTACGAGAGCAGCTCAGGACCTGCGACCTGCCGGTCCTGCAGCTGCACCCGCCCCGCGGTCCAGCTCGTAGGAAGGTGGCACCGTCAGCTCGTCCTCAGGCCACTAAGAACCCTCGCCAGGCTTCGAAGCGGTCCTGAGACGGGCCGCCCAGGGAGGAGGGATCGCCTGACCTGTCCGGATCCGCACTTGACGAGGGGACGAGCGCTGGATTCGGCTTCCAACCGGCTGTCTGCCCCCGGGCAGACGGCCACCACATGGTCAATAAAAGAGCAATTTCTTCCTTCTCTGGGCGTTACACACAGCACTTCCGACCCTCTGCTCGACGGTCGGGTGCTGTGTCCTCCATCCAGGACATGCGGTCACACACCCACTGTGTTCCCCCATGTCCTGAAACATCGAGCTTGTTCGGACGATTTCCCCTCTCGGGGGAATCCTCTGGTCAGCTCTCATGGCACAAATTTGCTGGGTGTGGCAGCCAGTGGGTCCCAGGGCTTCTTATCTCCGGCCACGCACTGCCCTCCCAGCCACACGACCCCCATCCCTGGTGCATCGGGTGTAACTCCTTTGAGACCCCTAGCGGAGAATATTTCGGGTTGGCTGAATATCCCCAACGTTTCCCGCTGGCTCCTCAGGACCATCCGACTGGGCTACGCTATCCAGTTTGCACGACGTCCGCCCAAGTTCCGGGGTGTGTTAGCTACCTCAGTGCGAGGCAGCAGCGCCACGGTTCTTCGTGCGGAGATCGCAGTCCTTCTGGCGAAGGGTGCGATAGAAACTGTCCCCTCAGCCGAGATGAGGAAAGGGTTTTACAGCCCCTACTTCATTGTACCCAAGAAGGGTGGTGGGCTCAGGCCAATTCTGGACCTGAGGATTTTGAATCGGACCCTACACAAGCGCCCGTTCAAAATGCTAACCCTCAAGCACCTTTTCACGTGCGTCAGGGCTCAGGATTGGTTTGTGGCGATAGACTTAAAGGACGCGTACTTTCATGTCTCAATTCTTCCAAGACACAGGCCATTCCTGCGGTTTGCCTTCGAAGGACGGGCGTATCAGTACAGAGTTCTTCCCTTCGGCCTCTCCCTGTCTCCCCTCATCTTTACGAAGATAGCGGAGGCTGCCCTAACCCCTCTCAGGGAAATGGGCATCCGCGTCTGCAACTATCTCGACGACTGGCTAATCCTAGCTCACTCGTTGGAGTTAGTGTGCACGCACAGGGAGGTGGTTCTCAACCACTTGGCTCAGTTGGGACTCCGGGTCAACTGGGAAAAGAGCAAACTCTCCCCAGTGCAGAGAATCTCTTTTCTCGGTGTGGAACTGGACTCAATCAGTATGTCGGCACGTCTCTCCCCGGAACGTGCACAGTCAGTGCTGAGGTGTGCGGCGACACTCAGATGCAGGTCTATGGTCCCCCTAAAACAGGTTCAGAGGCTTCTAGGGCACATGGCATCCGCAGCCGTGGTCACGCCGCTGGGTTTGATGCACATGAGACCACTGCAACACTGGCTACATACTCGAGTCCCGAGATGGGCATGGCGCAGAGGCACGCTCCGTGTGGGCATCACACCGTCGTGTCGCAAAACTCTCAGCCCTTGGACGGACCTTGCGTTCCTGCGGTCAGGAGTACCCTTGGAACAAGTGTCCAGACGCATCGTTGTCACCACAGATGCCTCCAAGACAGGCTGGGGCGCCGTTTGCAACGGGCAAGCAGCTTCCGGGGTCTGGACGGGCCCCCGACTGCTTTGGCACATCAACTGCCTAGAGTTGTTGGCAGTGCTCTTGGCCCTGAAGAGGTTCCGACCTTTGGTTCAGGGCAAGCACGTGTTGGTCCGGTCAGACAACACAGCGACTGTAGCCAACATCAACCACCAGGGCGGTGTACGCTCCTTTCGCATGTCACGACTCGCCCGCCATCTCTGGTTATGGAGCCAACACAGACTCAGGTCTCTTCGGGCCACTCACATTCCGGGCAAAGCCAACCGTGTGGCCGATTCTCTGTCACGCCAAGTTTCGCTCGGAGGCGAGTGGAGGCTCCACCCCCAGGCGGTCCAGCTGATTTGGGATCGATTCGGCCAGGCACAAGTAGATCTCTTTGCCTCACCGGAATCCACCCACTGCCAGTTGTGGTACGGGCTATCCGAGGCTCCCCTCGGGATAGACGCACTGGCACACAGCTGGCCAAAGAACCGGCTCAAGTATGCGTTTCCCCCAGTGAGCCTCATCGCACAGACCCTGTGCAAAGTCAGGGAGGACAGGGAACAGATTCTCTTGGTGGCTCCTTTCTGGCCCCACAGAACCTGGTTCTCAGACCTGGTGCTCCTGGCATCAGCCCCTCCCTGGCGCATTCCCCTGAGGAAGGACCTCCTCTCTCAGGGGAAGGGCACAATTTGGCACCCGCGCCCAGATCTCTGGAACCTCCATCTATGGTCCCTGGATGCGACCAAGTGGACTTCAGAGACCTTTCACCATCAGTGGTAAACACTCTCCTACAGGCAAGAGCTCCCTCCACCAGGCGGCTGTATGACCTGAAATGGCGCATATTTGTGAACTGGTGTTCCTCTCGAGGGGAGGACCCACGGAGGTGTGGCGTCAAGTCAGTGTTATCCTTCCTCCAGGGGGGCCTGGACAGGCACCTTTCTGCCTCAACACTCAAGGTTCATGTCGCCGCTACATCAGCTAATCATGACTTGATGGGGGGGCAGATCGGTGGGGAAACACGATTTGATAATCAGATTTCTGAAAGGAGCCCGGAGACTGAACCCTCCCCGGCCGCATCTGATCCCCTCTTGGGATCTCGCTGTGGTTCTCCAGGGCCTACAGCGGGATTCATTTGAGCCACTCCAATCGGTCGAGGTTGACGCCCTCTCCCTTAAGACGGTGCTCCTGACTGCGCTCACTTCTGTCAAAAGAGTGGGAGATCTCCAAGCCCTCTCCGTCAACAATGCGTGCCTAGAATTCGGACCGGCAGACTCTCACGTTGTCCTGAGACCCCGGCCTGGATACGTGCCCAAGGTCCCCACCACTCCCTTCAGAGATCAGGTGGTGACCTTGCAAGCCATCTCTTCCCAGGAGATGATCCCAACCTGACCTTGTCATGCCCAGTCCGTGCCCTGCGCATTTACTTGGAACGAACTCAACCCTTCAGACGTTCGGAACAGCTCTTTGTCTGTTATGGAGGACAGCAGAAGGGGAAGGCTGTCTCCAAACAGAGGATTTCCCACTGGTTAGTGGACGCAATCCGGATGGCCTACGAGGCCAGAGGTTTACCCTGCCCACTAGGAATAAGAGCGCATTCAACCAGGGGCGTCGCTGCTTCGGCAGCTCTTGCGAACGGGGCCTCATTAACAGACATCTGTCGAGCTGCAGGTTGGGCTACACCAAATACATTCGCCAGATTTTACAATGCGCATGGAGCCAGTTTCAGCTAGAGTCTTGAACGCAAGCACTTGACTTAAGCACACTGGTCGGTGTAGAGCTTGCTCAAAGCGCTTCCCCTAATTGGTGATTACGCTTCTAAGTTTCAGTAGGTTTCCTGATGTGAACTGGACTCCTCCCTCCATCATTGGCACTTCCAGACGTGGCAGAGTTTTGCGGAGGAACTCGCTGCTAACTCCAGCATAAGGTATGAACACTGTTTATTCATGATTGGAGTTGTGCCCCATATGTAGTGGCTCCTCAGGCGGCCCCATGTGTGTATTTTCCACCTATAGCTCATTATGGTGCGGTGTTTCCCCTGAGATCAGGTTGGTCTCTAAGGTCCTAGGTTTGGCTGTCTCCCTTACGTGAGGCCCATCCTGGGTCCCATACCTAACAATTTTCACTTATACCCCCCCTCTGGGCAGGTTGTGATCTCCATAGTGCCTCTTTCCCTCGGGAAACAGTCACTTCCCCAACGTCCACCAAGACGCTCAGCCGCTCCACTGAGACAGGCCCGGCTTCAGGACACTGCTGTAACAGGTCAGTTCTTGGACGTTGGAAGGTCACGAAGAGGTGAGTCGCACTTATGTTAACACCCTGGCTTGTTACTATCTGCGCCCGGTCACTCGTGACACGGCCAGACTTGTGGCGTGATTTGACAGGGGACCCCTTAGTGTCGTACACTACTCGACACAACTCGGAGTGTACGACAGATAGGGAACGTCTCGGTTACGTATGGTAACCCTCGTTCCCTGATGGAGGGAACGGAGACGTTGTGTCTCCCATGCCACAACTCTGGACCGTCTCTGAGTGAGTTGAGACGCTCGGCTCCTCACATCAGAACGAGTGAGCAGATGCACACGCTGCCCTATTTATACTCGGATGAATGGGGCGTGGCCAGCTATGCAAATCTGCACACCCAATTTTCATTGGCCTGTTTCTATACTGTCAGAGGTGTTTGGGCTCCCAAGAGCGACCCCTAGTGTCGTACACTACTCGACACAACGTCTCCGTTCCCTCCATCAGGGAACGAGGGTTACCATACGTAACCGAGACGTTTCTCAACAACAAATCGCATGAGTTGCTTTTTCATGTGTGGTGCAAGATGACTTTTTTATGCATTTGTATAATACATAGATTGTTCAGTTACCCAACCCTACATATTAGCAACCCAAATTTAATACTTGCCTTAGATGCGTTTCTTAACAGCACAAACTTCACTTTCTTTAACAATACTTTGCAACTGTGTTTCCGCTCAGTTGCCTAACTCAGGGTTCCAACAACAACTTTTCCTTTTCATTTCTAAATATGTGGATTATGGAAATTCCGGTAATGACACACAGTAAGCTTCATGACAATTGTGCTTTCCTCTCAAGGTAATGAATAAGGATCTATCTTGTTTATTAGACTTTTCTGCCTACAGGGTTGGAATGCCCTTCCTAGGGTTGGAATGTGTTGAATGAAGACACATAATGAGCAGGGGTTGCTGATAGCAGGCAATGCGCCTGGGGTTCAGAGTTCTGTCTAAGCATACAAGAGCTTATCTCTGAATATTTCAGAGAGCTTTAATGCTGTCTGGGACAGCACAGCAGATTTAAATCACACAGATGTCTTTATTTTCCTTTTTTTTTTTAAAGCATACATTCTCTTTGCACAAGCAATGTCACTCAGTTGCTTAGAAACAAGACGTGACTCAACATTATTCATTACAATTACGAATTGCTTTACTCAAATAATTGTGTGTGTGTGTGTTTGCACAATTATTGTGTACAATTTTAATAAGTAAATGAAGTATGATTCCACTTTTAAAGAAACAGGAAATGCTATGTTCCTTTATAAAAATATAAACCAATTAATTGTTTTGAATTGAATTTGACCTGCTGCCACTGATGGTAATAGTGTTGCATGTAGTTTGGCCTTGTGAGTTTGATGTTTTCTAAAGATTTTTTGAAGGTTATGTACCTCTTTTCACTGACTATTTGTTGAAATGTAAGAGAAAAAAAAATGTGAAAGACTTCCAGGCGTTTTTTTTTTTTAAGCTTATTCATGGAAAGTGCCTTCTAGATACCTTTAACCTTTAGTATTGTTGTGTACGTAGCAGGTCCAGCCGGTGCTTTTTGAGGTAGCACAGATGTCAATTGTTATGGGAAATTACAGTATGCACTAAAATCTATTGTGTGTGTGTGTGTGTGTGTACTTGTTTTTGCTACATTGTGGGGACCAAATGTAGGCCAAGGATAGTAAAATCTGAAATTTTTCGGTCCCCACAATGTTAAAAAAGTATTAAAAATAGTAAATGACGTTTATCTGAAAGTGTAACGATGCAAACATGTTTTCTGTAAGGGGTAGGTTTAGGGTTAGGGTTAGGGTTGCGTTAGGGGATAGACAATATTGTTTTGTCAGTATAAAAACTATAGAAGTCTATGGAAAGTCCCCACAATTCACAAAAACAAACGTGTGTGTGTGTGTGTGTGTGTGTGTGTGTCTTTAATGTTACCTCCTAAAAGCTGCTTTTCAAACTACTACTGAATAATGAAATTACTTAAACTTGCTCAAACTCAGAAATGCATTTTATGATGTTAATAAAAGGTAATACACTAGAGACATTATTAACGTCAAACTAAATGCCTTATGAGTCATGACTGACGTCCATAAACTGTGTCTATCTCTGAGCACACAAAGCACTGTCAAAGCACTGTACTGTATATGACTATTTCGGTTAGTAATTTGTTGCAAAATCTTGCTCAATTATATACATGCAAACTATATGAGATTGCTGCAATAATGAAGGTTTAGGGAAAGCTCAGATTTCCATGCAGTCTTCAAAAAATATGTAAGCTGGATTGGTTGTGCACTACAAAACAGAAATATAAGTATGCATACTAATGACTAATTACTAACATTCAAGACGAAAAAGGTCAATTACGTGGTTTTACTCTTCCCACATACCAGATGCGCAGATAATTACCAAAGATAGAGGTGTAAACTAAATTATTTTTAACAGCGTATGAGTAAGACGTTTCAACACAATAGGGATGGTGAACAGCTAAATAAATTAGACTTATGAATGAGGCTGAATAATCACAACACAAACTTTTGGTCTTCTGCATTCCCTTACCAAAAAAGAAGTATACTTCAAGTTTATTTTATTAAGTATACTTAAGTAAAGCTCAAGTATATTTTAACCCTCTACAGTACGTAATATGATATCGATGACGAAATAATTGTGTGTGATATTTGTCCTGCTTAAAATCAGACACTATAACAACATCAATAAACATTTTTATTATGTTTTTTTTTTTTTTTTTTTTATATATATATATATTTTAAGTTTGTTGCCTCAAGGCAACATTGTACCACAATGGACAAAATGAAACATTTGATATTTTCATGCACAAAAAATAAATACATTTATTTCAATTTCTTTAATCAAACATTTGAACAAACAGATTTATCACATTTTTGATGTATTGCACATCTCATATTTAACAAAAAGTAAGACTTCATACCCACATGTTGCTTTCAGGCAACACTGTACCATCATGGATCACAAGTATAACCAAACTATCATATCTGTTATCATACCAAAACATTATAATTAGTGTTGTTTCAAAGTAAAAACTGAAAAATTATCATAACAGAATATGTGCAGATATTGTATATGAATTACAATTTTTATAAATGCATTACGATATTATGCAAAAATGCAAAAAACATTTAGATAATTCTGTTTTTTTTTCATTACAAATATCATATACATGTTTTCTATCCTATAAGCCTGGTATGGCCATATGTGATTCCATTATGGTACAATGTTGCCTTGAGGCAACATGCAGTTTTTTGTAATTTTTTATGATATATTTGATTATATATTTTGTAACGTTTTTGAAAATACTTCTTTACTAACCAGTGAAGGGGACTCAGATTTTTGTCTGCAATTATATGGATTAAAATGTATGAAAAATGCACTTTTCGTTGGAGAAAATATGGAGTCGTGACGTGCACGAGTCCTGAAAGTGGAAACAAAAACAACATGTGACAACTTTTTTGTAATTCCATTTATTAGTGTTTTTTGTCTACTTTACTGAGATAGCACTGATCAGTTAAAAAAGTTTTATTAAAAACAAAAAAAAAAAAAAAAAATAGGCACGGTACCATAGAGGGTTAAGTATACTTCATGTAGTAAGTGTACAAATATCAAGTATACCCAAATATATACCAAATATCAAGTTTTACTCGTAAGTAAACTTTGCATAATATTTGTAGTAATATGCACTAATACTATTTAGGTATTAATTTGTATATATTTTGTTATATTAATACCTGAACATACAAAACATCAAAAAAAGAACAGGGTATCTGCTTGTAAAAAGATTATGAATTTGATTCAGAATGATACTCAAAATGTTAATGGAGTCGAACAACACTCCAAAACTTGACAGTCATTATTGCCTCTTCATGGGTCGATATTTTATTCCATAATGTTACACAGTTTTGATGCTGTTTTAAGTCTGATGATTATGTTTGAATGTGGAAGCATCTGTTTCGCTTTCTTTTTCGCTTGTGTTTTGTAAATTCTTTACAGCTGATCAGGTATAGCTCAAATATATTTTGACTTTTTCTAAGTATAAGTCAAGGATACTTAAATGTCATTTTAAGCATATTTCTGAGAAGTAGATAAAAAGTAGACTGAAAGTATACTTTCCTATTTTTAGTTTAAAAGAAGTATACTTAAAAGCACACTTAGATAAACTTCTTTTTCGTAAGGGTTGTGTTTAACCATATGTCACATTATTAAGTTATCAACCTGTTTGGAGCAAGTTTACAAAGTCAAATAAACTCTAAGTTTATGTAATTTTCTTGACCTTAGATATGGCTCTTTGCTGTTCATTGTTGTTGTTGTTGTTTATTTTTAATTAGCAGTCCTTGGCTTCTTACATTTTCAATACCCCTAATCAACCCAGGTTGGAAATATGTGCATGTGGCAACATTTCTGCAACAATGATATTGTGTAGCTTACTGCATGTTTCGTGGCTGTTTCAAAATGAAATGGCCAGAGAGTGGTGCTTAAACACACGTTCAGTATGTGACTATGGCCAGATTTTTATTTCATGGTACAGGCAAGTATTGCTGCAATTTTATTATGTTGCCTCAGGCACATATTGAGGCGGTTCAGAATTCGAATGTCTTGGGAGTGTCGCTAAAAGGTTTATGCTTTATTGTGTATTTGTTGGTGCAAGCGTGTTATTTTAACTTCCTTATATGTGAGTTTGAGCTGTTTTGTCGAACCATAGCTTTGCAGGATTCATCCTGCAACACTTCACCTCACAAGTGCAACACCGTATCGCTTGATATCAAGCAAACCTACTGAGTTAGAAAACCCATACATGTGAAGCTGTATATGTGACGCTAACATTCAAAAGTATCAGTTTTCAAATCTCACAACATGTTAAAATTGTTTTTAACAATGTTAACGCTTGTGCAAGGGAATGTGTGAAAAGGCTTTTTAACTGAACCCCTGGCTCTGTAAATCATACCTTGTGTGAAAAGGAATTAAAGTTGTTGGAGATTTACCATGGTTTATTTTAATTGGAAACTGCAGTGATTCATATGTATAGGTATGTTTTTTTTGAGTTTTGCAGAAATGTATGTAGAAGTGTGTATTTCCAATGAGCCTGGGTAGCTCTAATCAGTCTGTATTAATTTTGTATGTAACTACAGAATATGTGCTATGGACATATGGACATAATGTGCCTCGCAAGACATACATTTACTATTAAGAGTCATATCTAGGGTCCAGAAGATTATATAAATTTGGGAATGGACCTGTGGGAGAAAGTATAGCAACACCCTGGCAACCAGCCTACCATATTTCCAGTGACTTTTCTACAGGCAAGCACCACTTACCATTACAAATCTAGTTGTAGTTAATATTACCCTCACCCACAGCATCTTCTCTGTCTATTTTCATACCAGTGTCAATATGGGAAAAACATTATTAATATATTATGCCTCATGGCCTCTCTCTTTATTGAGGAGACTACTTTTTGTAGGTCATGGTAAGAAAAACAAAAAGTTTGTTGACAAAGTTTGCAGAGTAATTTGAATAAAAATTTTGAGTCAGATATACACATACCCGAAATGCATTTAACTAAGGGCAGTTTGATTTAGTACTCATGTTCCCATTGGCATATATCTCATATCTCAGAGTACCATAACAGAAGCATAGTGATTAATAGGGTACGTTTGACACCCCTTCCCCACTATATGCAAACCATTCTGTCCATCTTCAAAACGTCTGACTGCAATTGGATTGATCTGCTGACCTTTCCACTTAATGCAATTGACAGTAGAGATCAAAGAGCAGAGAAATCGCATTAGCTGAACTGAGCCCAGAGTGCTCCTTGAACTGGTTGTCAGAGACATGAGTCTAAGTATAAATGCTTCTTTGTGAACTATACATTATTTCACAGAGCTGCGGTTCTAATCAAGGCTTAGACTGTCTTCATTTCGAATGCATAAAAAGCAGTACGAAAGAGAGGTGTTGAGGCATCTGGAAAGATCTTCAGCAACGAGAATGTGTTTGAACCATTTCTCATTACTGTGTCAAGAAAGTGCCAATCAAGCCAGGTTTCTGTTCTGATGGTCTGGAACATTCATAATCAAGAGCAGCTAATCAGAGAGCTCTGTTGCTGACCTCCAGAGATAGATTCTGCTGTTTCAGTGATGGGAGAAGGAAATTGAAAAGATCATCTGTCAAACTTGTAACTCGAAAACAGTCTATGTTTCTGGTTCCATCAGTGGTTTCTAAGGCATGTGGTTGCTACACTTTGTAATGTATTCCTAGGTTTATGTGGTTTCTAGGTTGCTCAAGGTGAGGTTTCTAGGGCGATTCTAGAGAATTCTAGATCATTGCAAGATCCCACACTATTTATGAAAATAATACATACCGCTCCTCAACAAGTCCTCAACAAAACATCATTCATGTTGGTGTATGGAATGAATAACATTTCGTATAATACTTTAGGTTAATACTTTTACATAATGTAAACATTAGAAATAGTGATGACTGCCTTAGTGAGCATCGTTGACTATTCATCAGTATACTATTCACAAAAGGAGAAAAGAGAGGAAAGGAGAAGAGAGAAATTGGATTGAACAGCTCTAATACAGGATTACTGCCAAAAAATAATAAGAAGAAGATTCTGCATTAGCTTATGCATCTAATAAATTCCACTAATCTTTTCTGACAATATGTGTTCGGTGATAATCAGCGGAATCACAAGCTGAGATTGGACTTGCTACAAGATGAATAATTGTGTCAAAGGTTTAGAAGAGTCTGATAAGCTTTTTTTTTTTTTTTTTTTTTTTTTCTCACAGTCCCGTCAGAAGGCCTGTATTACTGGTGAGTTTAGGGGAAAAAAAATTGAGGACAATCTGTCCCAATCAAAATGTGATCTCAAGTAGGAAACCTAGAGTACAAAAGCATGGCATATGCTCTCACTGTTTGTTAGATGTTATCCTTGTGTTTCCAACAGAAGGTCAGATGGTTTGTTTGTTAGACAGAGGGACTATAATAAGTTGGAATTTCAGAAGATAATAAAATGTTTTTTGTAATACTATTTATATAGGATCTGGGCATGTGTGTACTAATTGCAACTACAAAGCTCTTGTGAGCTGAAATCTCTTGAGAACTTCCCCGTCATCTATCATCGGTTGCAATGCAGGCACATAATGAGAGATCCTGACCTGTAATTTGGCACGCAAGAAAGATTTGCTTTTGCATGGTTTGCTATTGTTGTGTTTTGGAAGCTTCTGGGTAACCGCATGTCTTGCTCTGAGATACCCTACACTAAAATCAATTTCAAACTGAAGTGCTTCTCAATTTTCAGGACTACAAGAGAGTCAAAGTCAAAGAACTGGAACTGTGGTCACGCAGCTGCTGAAGATATGCCATATCTGTTACCGGTGCATCACCGTAAGGGTGATAATTGCATTTCAAGGCCTTCCTAACAAAAACAGATTTGCAGGGGATTAACGGACTTGTCCCAGCTCACATAGCCAACCTGTGATTAAAAGCGGATCGGACGACGTGGCTCCGTTCCCACCGAGTAATCAAGCGAGTCCCTGGATGCGGCAGTTTGCCAGTCAGTCTCGCACCATGGAATCCCTAAGAGAAGCATATTACTCAAGTGGCATTCAATTAAATTTTTCTCTCTTGATTCTTTCAAGGTAACTTGTTTTTTTTTGTTTTTTTTTAAGTCAAATTGAGGGCATTAAAGTGTTCGACTGTTAGGAAAAGTCTTTAGTGAAGTGGTTGATTTCCCAGCAGCATTTGTTTAGTTCTGCCACGCTGGAGTAGGCCTGCTGTTGGTAAGATGAACTTGCAGAACTAATTGAAAAGTTTTTGTCAGCAGTTAGGGATTTAGAGCTGCAACAAAAGTACTTGTTTGTATTCCTCTTGTGATGTATGGGAGAAAATTAGGAAATATAAGTTGTATGACAGGACATGACTCAGTTCACACTGATTTGCAGGCTTTTGGAAGAAAACAACCTTTAGATATGACATGAATTAGCTTTCCATCTTCTTTGTAAAATGAATCTGCATGCTTATCCAAACACAACAAAATGACTGTTAGCCCTTTAGTTTTGTTTAATCCCCTTCGCATCTAACGGCTAGCCCAAATTTGGTCCAACAGTTAGATGCCAGGGAAGCCCACAGTCACTCCCCAGCTGGCTGGTGGGAAGCCAGGAAGAACAAGAGTCCAAACCATGGCTTCTCTTCAAAGCTTACATTTGTCACTTTAAAAGACAGGGAAAGAGAGTGGGAGATTAGAGAGTGGGAGAATAAGGGATAGCTGGCAAGTGTCTGTCTATAGGAAGATGTGTAGTCCATCTCCGGAGGACAGCGCTAAGCACTGCAGGCTCTTCCAGCACACAATCCGTATCCCCGCCTAAAATTGTCCTGCCTGCTCATGATCTCAGCATGTTAGCCCAGCATTCACTGGCTTTGGGCTTTGTCCCCTGCCTTACGCAATAGCCTCTCTCATGCCACCTACTGCAGAGGGACTTTGACGTTAAAGATTAACAAATACAGGACACTTGAGATTTGAATCTTGGCAGTAGGTGGCATGCAAGACGTTCAGTCATACTGGATGAATGAACTCAATGAATGGACACAAGTGGGACCTGTTTGAGCAAGGTGGACAGAGCTGGATTGTTACTTTGCAGGTTGGATCTTGATTATTGAGATCACAATTATGTCTGTTAACAAGGAACTTGGGCCAGGTTGTTGGGGTCAAGGGGTGACTGGCAGTGCAAATAAATATCCAATACTTTTTTGGGCAAAGTAACAGTAAACAGGCAGTATTACGCAGGTTGACTATCCACAACATTAACGCATATCAGATCCAAACCTAAGGCTCCACCACTAAGGTTCAATCTCTGTAGCACATGTACAACTGCTAGCCCTTGGCTCTGAGAGGTTTCACATGCTTAATACAGTCTGCCCAGGTTCTACTTAAGATATAGGCTACTGGCTATATTACTATACTCTGTTGATCCAATCTGGGTGTACAGGATGCTGTCGCAAGTAATAGACCAAGCTCACCTGGCTCAAATCAGGCTTCTCTCATCATTTATGACAAACTGCTTCCTAGCAGTCAGCCTGACAGTGGGACTTTCTTTCCTATTACTGTTTATCATAGACTTCTAGGGAGATGAATTGCAAAGCGGGGTGCCTTATTTGTCACATCAGTCTCCATAAGTGAGGCAGAGACTATTTGGCGGGTGCTAGATTTGATTTACCAGGTGATAGCAGCTGGAAACACCGCAAATCTAACATGGCCTCCGTCTGTCTTGTTGGCAGCTAAGAAAATTCACCTCGCAATGGGAAGGTGTGCTAATTAAACGGCAGCAGATAAGGACACACTGACACTGCCTCTATATTCAGAGCACTGTTTCTATCTACGCATCTCCAGACAGCAATATCACAACAGAAGCCTCATCAGTCATATCAGCTGCCTGAACCGAGCTGAAGTTTGTACCTGAAATGAAGGATATGTGGCTTTGATGGTGAGTGGCCGAAGACAATTGGAACAGGCTATGAAAGGGAAAAGAAAGAAGGAGAAATGCAAGGAGGCCGATAGCTTCAAGAGATTATTTCTAGTGGACTCACAGAAAGGGTAACATTATCTCTTCTGGTGTGTTAGAAGGTCAAAAGCAGAGGTGTCCAATCTTGCTCCTGGGGGGCACTGTCCTGCAGAGTTAGGTCCAACCCTAATAAAACACACCTGAACTAGCTGATCAATGTCTTCAGAATAACTAGAAACTAGGGTTGTCAAAAGGTACCAGGTTCGGTACTTTCGGTACTGAAATTTTAAAAACGTCCATTTCCGTGCTCCAACACATCTGTCTGGAGGTTTCTAGTAGAGTTGTCAAAAGGTACCTGGTTCGATACTGAAATTTTAAAAACGTCCATTTCCCGCTCACATTTGAGCGCTGTTGAGCCGATTTTTAAACACTGCTGATTGGCCATAGTGTTCACGCGCTCAACAGACATGACTGTGATTGGCTACAATGATAAGCGCTTCACGCGCCTCACAGATCGCTCACACATAAGCACAACGGGAGCGTTTGAAAGCCACGTGTGTCAGCGGATCCCTAGTACATCTGCATATAGACGGATCCGCTGACAGACGCGGCTTTCAAACGCTCCCGTTGTGCTTATGTGTGAGCGCTCGGTGAGGCACAGTCATGTTTGTTAAGCACGTGAACACTATGGCCAATCAGCGATGTTTAAAAATAGTCTCGACAGTGCTCAAATGTGAGCGGAAAATGGACGTTTTTAAAATTTCAGTACCGAAAGTACAGAACCCGGTACCTTTTGACAACTCTACTAGAAACCTCCAGAAAGATGTGTTGGAGCACGTAGGAGCCAAACTCTCTAGGACACTGGCCTCAAGGAGCAGGATTGTACACCCCTAATCAAAGGCATAGGTAACATTTATGGTAAGCCATGTTTTTACCACTCCTGACTTTATTTATGAAATATCTCATAGCAGTGATGTATCTGTTACAGAGAAAGCTTCTCTTAGTTGTCAAGTAAAGGTTTTGTCACTCCTCATCTACTAGCCTACTGATATCCAGTCAAACTATTTTAGTTGATCACTGGAAATGTTCAGCAAAATATACTTCTTCCCTCTATTTATTGTCGCAACGAGAACTGTTTTTGTCAAAAACAAAAACAAAAATGCAAATCAGTGTGCTATTGCAATTGTTGTTGATTCTTATCCTCACCCCATCTCTGAATCAATACATTATGTGGATTATTTATCAGTAAAAGACTGATAAATTATTAGTACATAAACTGAGCAATTCCACTGCAATTTTGAAACCTCACAACCAGCATGTTTATGCAAACCCTCCGCCTCACACCTCTGCCTAACACTGATCCAAAGTTACGCCCATGGTCAAAGGTGAAGGTTTTTATAATATTTATTGATGCTGAAGATCTCCAGAGGATGTGAGAGAACAGACGTGGAGACTCATTCATGCTTGGCACTCATTTGTTTGCCAGATTGGAGTCGACTATCACTGTCTGGCAAACGGTGAGGGTTTAAGACTTTGGGCATGCTGCCGATCTCGGCCCAAAATGCCTCCTGAGTCTTCTGATTCAAATCTACAGGAAGTCTAGGATCTTCACCCTTTTTTGTGTTACTGATCTGAAGACACATACAAACATACATATGATAACAGATGTAATGGCATGCGCCCACACCACATGCATACATTTGCACCAATAATTTCACATATTTCCTCCTTTACATCTGCTTACACAGGAAATCAATGCTGGGGAACTCACTGTCCTTTTTCAAATGCAATTGCTTGATCAGTATTCTGGGACTGTGAGAACGTAGGTGCATGTTGCCATCTGTGTTTGTGCACTCAAGGCCACATAAGGGTCAGGTTGGCACTGTTCCACCCAAATTGACAGCCTGTCCTCCCAGTCAAAGTTGCCAAAATATGACAATTATTTTGAAATAATACTGCATTTTTCTACACACAAAATAATCATAGTTTGGATGTATACATTATCATCTTATTCATTTTCAAAGCATGCCTTAATGTCACTTGAATATTTCTCTTACACTATAAAAGACAATATCCAATAAATGGATATCACAGTGAAAAGTTGTTTGGTTATCAGTGGCACATTCTTTTTTCAAATTCCAAGATGATATACAGTAGATACAGGGGCTGGACAAAATAATGTGAACACCAGGGAAATTGGCAATATTTCTTTATTAAGGTGTTTAACCACTATTACTACTTTATTGTAACTTTCAGCCTTCTTGGAATAGATACAACATACAACCTTTGAATAGTCTCCAGCGGAATCAGAACATCTGTCACTTGCTTTGAAGAAGGGCTTCTGCTTCTCACTCTTCTCTTCAAAACTGTCCACATTGGTTTGATAATATCCACTGCAGGTGATTTGTCTGCCCAGGGCAGATGTTGAAGGTCATCTTGGTGATTCAACAATAGGGTCTTCAATGTGAATACTGAAGTTTGCAGCCACTTTGCTTCAACCGTTCTGTGTTATCTGGACACACTATTTCTTAGTGTTTGACTGCTCCTATGATTCACTCTCGGTTTTCGCCCACTATTCGTTTTTGCAGATGATGTCTTGCTGTGTTTTGTTTATGCAGTCATAATCATAAAGACTCTCGTAAAACACCAAACAATTTGGCTGTTATGGTAACAGAAGCACCTGCTAAACAAGCTTGCATGATTTGTTCATTTTGGAAATCTTACAAGACATTCATTGTAAGTAAAATTCATGAGTTCTTTACTAAAAAACACTGCTGAACACAATTTAAGCTACACGGATTTAAGAATATAGACAATGAAAAGATAAATAAAATATTATCAGACATTTCTTCTTCTTCTTCTTCTTCTTCTTCTTCCAATGTAGCCTTCCAATTGTGTAGCCTGCACAAATTATATTAACCTCTATGATAACAGGCGTCCACATTATTTTGTCCAGCACCTGTATTTCTTTGTTATCCTCAATAACCTCAACAACCACAAAATTAAGGACTGAGATATAGTTATTGCATTACACATAAGTTGAGCAGGCAACACACAGAATAACACCAGGGTAAATAACACAGTAAAAGAAGTAAAACTGTGACAGCATCCCAGTAGTTTTCGTGATTTCTTCATGCCATGGTGCATGATGGAAAGTATAGTCTTGCTTTTGACACCACAGACAAAATATTGGTACCTTTGAGTAATGATATGTACCCTTAATGGCTCGTTTCCACCGAGCGGTACGGGTCAGTACAGTACAGTACAGTACGAATCGGGACCGAACACGTTGATACAGCTTTCGAGCAATGATATATGCCAACAATGCTGTACTACGGTAAAGTTCAAAAGAAATATATAAAGTTAAACATAACTTTGTGCTCAGCTGAAACGATATGACCAGGAATAAATAATAGATTTATAAGACCAAGGATTGCCTGTTAGATATACCCAAAACAAATTGTATCTCATGTTTAATAACTACAAAGACATCAGAGCCAGCGGCAAATGTCAGACGGACTAGCCAAGCTAAGGCTGCTCTTGGCGGATACACAGTGCCAAATTTTCAAATAGGTGCTGTCTTTATAAATAAACCGCAGATTTGAGTTTTAAACAATTACATTATCGCTTGAAAAACTCTGTTTTGACACAATAACAGTAATATTTTGAAAATTATGCAGGTTTTTGGGCAATGACATTTCATAAGTCCACAAGAACAGACAAAAACACGTACTGAGAAACGTCTATTGTCTGTGTGAAAATATAAAATTATAAAATACAGCTAATTTTTTTTTGTGTGTTTGCGGACTCTGATGTAAATAAGCCCAGCACGCATGAACAGCATGGGTGAACGAGTGAAGGAGACGTTTTATCCACTTGTACCACACACAAGTGATGATTCTAGTCAACCAATCAACGTCCTGCAGTGAGTTTAGCTCCACCCTTTTGGTACCGTTTACTGTGCTAGGTACCCCAACGGAAGGGTACCAAAAAAGTGGTACACTACGGTTCACTATTTTAGTACCATTCACAACTTTTGACAATGGAAATGGACATAATTGCGTACCGTACTGTACTGAACCGTACCACTCAGTGGAAACGAGCCATAAGATACAACTATGAACTTTTTGGGGTTAAATACGGTACACCATGACCCTTTGAGAGTACTGCCTCAGAGACAAGCTGTTGTACTCATAAAAGTAAAAGCTGGAGAAGCCGAGAGAGCAAGGGAAGTCTCTAGTAATCAGCAATGCTAGTATTTTCAACAGGGTAGACAGCACATTATAGTTTGAAACCGAGACAAACAGAACTGTACAGACAAGCACACAGTAATTTTTGATAATAGTCCTTCAAGACTCTTGAGATAATTTTATTTCATTAGTCAGCTGCATCATTAGTGTAGCATTAAATCAGCCGTATTAGGTCATTATTAAAACAATCCTGTCAAGATATTTATTTATTTATTTATTTAGTTAGTTAGTTAGTTAGTTAGTTAGTTGTTGCCAAGTGCAAAATCTGTTATATTCAGTGCATACACATGGTCCATGCATAAATAATGCACAGAAAATTCATTTCCATGCTCAGGTGGCTCAAGCATTTAGGGTGAGATACACACACGCTCATATTAGCATATGTTAGCACACAGGCCCAGACAGCCACAGACTACACTACATGTGCATTCCCATCTACCTCCACGATTCTCCTCATTTCATCTGTCTCAAGCTCTATTTACAGTAATGGATGGTCCAGCATCTAGATGTCTTCCAGTGGGAAAAGAGAAAAGGATGTATGGGTGTGTGTGTGAGAGAGACAAAGATATAACCCAGTATTCTCTGTCTCCCCCTGCCTTTACCCATTATATTTACATTCACTACTTGTGGAACACACACACACACGCACACACACACCTCTCACCTGGGTGTTACAAAGTGTAAATGTGAGAGCACATCTGCTGCTGGAGTGCACATTAGCTTCTTGGAGATATACGCGGCATACGGAGCTCTCGTACCTGGCAGTAGCTTCTTTGCTAGCAGGTGGCAAACAGGTGGACCAGCCAAAACACACATCGCCAAACAGGTGTGTTCATGCAAGCGCGTCATACATCACCTGATAGCCAAGTATATGTCCAAAACCAAATTCTGACAACTAAAGACAACAACATCAACTTTCAGTGAACTTTGTAATATTTTAGCTGTAAATTTGTCAATGTGAGGAGACACAAGAGCCTCAAACCAGGACTCGAACTCGGGACAACCAAAAGGAAAGGAAAAGGAAAGGACGTGATGTGTGGCCAAGCACAGTATAATAACCCATACTTAAAAATTATGCTCTGCATTTAACCCATCCAAGTGCACACACAGCAGCGAGTAGTGAACAAACAAACAAACAAACACACACACACACACACCAGCAAGTAGTGAACAAACAAACAAAACAACACAAACACACACCAGCGAGTAGGAGTAATGAACAAACACACACACACACACACACACACAGCAAGCATCCATTTTTTGATGCAGCACCTGGGGACCAGTTAAGGGTTCAGTGCCTTGCTCAAGGGTCTCACATCAGTTGTGGTATTGAGGGTGGAGGAGAGCACTGGTTATTCCTTTCCCCCTACTGACAATTCCTGTTGGACCTGAGACTCAAACCCACAACCTTCAGGTTACAAGTCAGACTATCTAACCATTAGGCCAAGACTGCCCCAAACACTGCTCTGTCACATGACAGAGTGCTGCCCACAAGTATATTTATAGTTTCCAGTCATGACTGACATGGCGACCTGGAGGGCAAAACATTCATAGAACTGCAACACAAGCTTGTCAATTTTCCTTCTGTTTTAAGCTATGGATATTTTTAGCACATTTCAACAGAAGAAATGCAATGTGAACAAACAGCATGCATGTTTTATCCATATACAGCACCTGCTGCATTTTTTTCAATCATTAAAAAGTTGCCATTCTGCAAGAATGGACAAGCACAGAACATGCTCTGATGTACAGACAGTCAAAAGATGGAATTCAGTACAATATTGTGGATGCACGCTATATACAGACAAGCAGATAAGCCCAGAATGAATGTACCATAAATTGCATGTTGTGTGTTCTCTATAATGGCTTTCTATTAGAAAATGCTTAAAGGGGTCATTGGATGCCCATTTCCCACAAGTTGATATGATTCTTTAGGGTCTTAATAAAAAGTGGAATATACTTTGGTTAAAAATTCTCAGTGATAGTGTAAAACAACACCCTTTTACCTTGCCAAAATCAGCTCTGCAAAACTCATCCTGTTCTGGTCGATGTTGCTTTAAATGTTAATGAGCTCTGCTCGCCCCGCCCCTCTCTTCTCTCTGTGGAGTGACGAGCCTGTTTACTTTAGCTGCATTTAGCCGCGGTTAAAAAACCCTTATACTCATTTCTGCTGTAGGTGAAGCTGGATCATGAATGATTTTGTGAACATAGACGGATATATGTAGATCGGGAGGCACATTCCATTCACAAACAAATGTAATCCACTGCAACTTCAGCAGCTCAGATGTCAGGAGTAAATAACGACCACTATGTTCATTATTACATCCAGCAACAGAACACCTCAATCACTCAGTTGGAGATATTCTCGTCTAACTTAGATGGAGGTCGACTGTTACAGCTGATTTACAGTAAGGCAGGTCTGAGGTAAGACGCTCATGTCAATCAACTATCGTGGGAGCGGCCTCTGTCGTGTGACGCCACACCGACAGGCATCTGAGAATGACTCGATTTGAAAAAGGGGATATTATTTTTACAGATTAATTAAAAACCACTGCATGGATTTTTATCATTATAGGGTAGATGTGCACATACACTGCCAACACACAACATGTAAAAGTGAACTTTGCATCCGATGACCCCTTTAAGGTAAATCTTGGTGCATTGTTGTCATATTCTGTGTTTATATGCTTGCCTGTACACAGTATAATTTTTATTTTATTTTATTTTATTTTTATAAGGTCTATACTGTATTTGGTCTTATAATATCAGTCTTAATATATTAACTCTTTTTGAAAAAAAAAAAGAAAGAAAAAAGAAAAAAAAAAAACACGCCATCATTTTTCACCATTTTCACTCATATTTCATGGCCCCCAGAATATTTGTTTTATAAATATTCTGTATGCAATACATCAAAATAAAGATAAAGTCTCTATTTAAAAAAAAAAAAAAAAAAAAATCTGTTTTATTCTAGCTTCAAGCATTCTTGCATTCTTTTTCATCAACACTTCAAAGTAAGTAAGTTTCATTAAAAACAAAACAAAAAAAAAAAAGCAACATTTTGGGTAAAAAGCTGAGATGTTTTTTTTTTTTTTTTTATCAAATACTGAATATTATCTAGATGTTGTATCATCCCCCAAGCTTACACAGTTCTTCACCACTTCCTGGATCAACATTTCACTCGGGAACATTATGCAGTTTCATTTATATGTTGTTTATTGTTGATGTTTGCATCATTTTTCATATGCATCTGCTTACATATGAGATTGCTCATTTCTGCCTCTTTCTCGTCTATGTTTTTGATCGAGAGATTCTGGATTGCATCAACAATAAGGTGTATACTGAATTTGGTTTTTAAATACAGATGATTTAGTACATTAGTACTTAGAATCCTGGTCAGAATCATTGGCACTTTTGATAAATCAGCAAAGAAAGCTGTGAAGATAAATCTGCATTGTTTATCCTTTGAATCTGTTATGCAAAAATAAAAAATAGAAAAAAAAAAAAAAGGCCACAATCATTGCCCCTCTTTTATTCAATACATTTTGTGACTTCCATTTGCCAGGATAAAAGCTATAAGTCTTCTCCAATAATGCCTATTCTTCCAAACAGAATCTCTCGACATTCTTCAAATCCCAAAATCCATGTTGGTGCACTCTCCTCTTCAGTTCACCCCAATAATTTACTATAGGGTTGAGGTCAGGGAACTGTAATGGCTATGGAAGAACCTTAATTTTGTGCTCAGTGACCCAGTTTTGAGTTGATTTTGATGTTTGTTTTGGATCATTGTCCTGATGGAAGATCCAACCGTGGCCCATTATAAGATTTCTAGCAGTTGCAGTCAGTTTTTTTGGTATTTGATAGAATCCAAGGTGGCATGTCTGAACAAGATGTCCAGATGGCTCTTTAAAACTATGTAAAATAGACAGCAGATTAAAAAAAAAAAAAAAAAAAAAAAAAAAGCAAAGCCAAGCCAAGTGCTAAAACACACGTCAAGCTGGCTTTTTGCTATAAAAGCTATAAAAGAAGACCAGTGATATTTTGGTCAGACTGAGATTAATTTTAAGGATTCTTCAAAATATCACTTCTTTCGCAGAGGAAAGAAAGTCATACAGGTTTGGAGCAACATGAGGGTGAGCAATGACCCATATGACACGTAAAATCAAACAGTCCTACTACAACCTAGTAACTAGTCAGACATGGCCACGCTAACCACCAGAGTTAACAGTATGCGCATCCTCCATTTGTATTCAGCATTCACTTACGCACAAGAGCTGTCTGGCTTGCGAATAAGATGACAGGCACCAACAGTTATTTTCCCTCTCCCTCCCTCTCTCCATCGGTCCTCCTGACTAGAGACAGAAAGACAGAAAAGGCTGCAGAGAGATGGAAGCTGCCACTTGACACATCTTAGACTCTGAGTCCATTCCACTGATGAAAATTCATTTCAACTGTCTTGATGTGTTTGCCTAAGAAACCAAAAGAATTTTCAATCTTAATCTCTATGAAAAGGTATAGAAAGAGACTAAAAGGACATAAGGGCAACTGAAAGAGAAAAACGATTATTGTTATGTATAAAACATTACACACAAACACCTGGACACTGCACCCATAAATCCTGTTAGCTGTCCTGTTACAACAGCTTACACTCTCAAGGATAGACTTTCCACTAGATAGTGGAACTTCTGCAGATATTTAATTCCATTCAGACTTAAAAGCATGAATCAAAGATTTTGGACCTAAAAATGTATTGATTCAACATTTTCCTTAGATCCATGGCATGAGAAAAGATAAAGCGTAATGTTGATGGAGAAAAAAAAAAAAAACATAGTAAAACATCTTGGTGGAATGTTATGATGTGCATTTTCAAATGAGTGTCTAATCAATGGAGAACACTTTGATGTATGTGTTTTAAGTAAATGTGTAGCCTAAAAAAAATGCAGTACTTGAATGAAGTGAAACTGAACTGTTTTGCCAAATTAAGAGTCTGTCTAGATGGTTAATTGTTTTAAGAGCACTGACCTTGGAGAAATATTTAAATCTGATTAAGAAAAATGTAAATAAATCAGTTTAGCTTCAATGTAGCATAAAAAAAAAATCATTAACCCTGTTCAACTAGCACTAAATAGAATTGTGGTCTCTTTAATCAAGAGTAAAAAAGAGTAATTGCGACTATATATTATGACTTCAAATCTTGCAATATGATTATTTCTTGTGCACAGTGTGACTATGTTTTACAACTCAGGGTCTTTAGAAAAAAGACATTTCTGCAAAATGATGTTACGTTGCAAAGTGTGCTAGAAGGCCATTACATTTTCTCCAAAACTGAGAAACATTTTAATGTTTGTTATATTGTTTTCTAAACAGTACATATCATAGAAATTTGGAAATGAAATGTCCGGTGAGTGGCACTAAAATATTAAAGCTCCATTGTGTTTGAAATCTGTACCAGGTGAGCTACAGAGCAAGCGTACTCCGTCAGATAAGCCATACATATGGACCTAGACTTATGTGATGTGATCTTGAAAAAATAAATATTAAAATAAATCTTGATTAACTGATAATCTGCCCTTGTAATCATAATTTGTTTGAAAAGAAATACAAGTTGTTGGTGTTTTACAGCCACCAGAGTTCATTTCAGCTGGAAAGTGCAGTGAAAGGTATGGTTTTTATAGTTTAGAAACATCAACTAAGATGCTATTTTATGCCAACAGATATAATATGTGCATTGTCTAATGTGCTTTAACTTGACCTTGACTAAGTAGTGGTGAACTTGATCCTTTGTCTTTCAGTTTTGCTTAAATCTAATTATGCACAGACTTCTTACCATTACCTATAAAAATACCTGCTGTTATTTTCTTTTGAACACTAATTATAGATGTTTAAGTGTAGGAGAAATGTGAAATTTCAGACAGTCTGTAACTTTACTCTTATCAAGTGAGGACAGGGATCTGTGTCAGCTCTGTTCTGTAAATGCTTCTCGAAATTGTAGCGCACTTTCTGATGCCCAGACACTTGTTTCGTACTTTCAGGCAGAAAATCAATTTCGGTTCACTGATTAAAAGTTGGATAAAAGACAAACAGCTCATTGAAAGTCACTGAGCTATTTCACAACATTTTACTGAAAATGTTTGTTTAAGAAGATTGTACGGCTATATGACTGATGTTCACCTGTTATATAATTATATAATAATGGGTGCAGCTGAAAAACACAAACCTGTTAGTGTCTAAGAGGGTGTGTGCATACGTTGACTCTGAGTATAATTAGATCCAATTTACTATTGTAACATAGATAAAGTTTCCCTTGCATTCTTGCTGTGCAATTAATTCTGTATGTCCTTGGCTATACTAATTAAAAGTTGACAGTCCAGCTTGATAAAGTGAGCAGACATATAAAGACGTTGACAGCCAATCAATAGTAAAAGACAAAAGTGACATTAACATTATCTATTGTGGTGCATTAACCTCATTTGTCATGTGACTAGAACAGTGCACTGCCAAGGGTGACCGCTTAGCACGACCCCATTAGCCTCTGCTGGTAGATGTCATAACTACACCATCTGGTACTAAAAACCATCTTTTTTTCAATTGGGGGCCATTCATATGCTGACTTTGTATATGCTGACTGAATAACATTTTAGGGTAGTACTGCCCTGATTGTTTAACTAGGTCTTATGAAACAAGACACCACTTTTCAAACCACATACTTCAGAAGGGTCCTGCGCCAGCCGAGCAACAGCCATTGAGATGAAAGGGAGTGCTAATGTGCTAATTTCACCAAGTTGTCTTGCAAAATAGCTCTCTTTCTTTTTATTTTTTTTTTTTTTTTTGTGCGTGTGTGTGTCTCTATTCGTTTCTGTCTTTTCTTCTCTCTCTCTCAAGCATTGGGCCGGTGTTTTTGATACAACTGTGATCTAGCATCATGGGTAATGCTGATAAGAACTGGACCTCTATCAGAGCGTAATTAACACTATCTCAGTGCCAGGAGGGCTTGAAAATATGGCGGCCATTTTAATGACTTCTAAATATAAAAGGCATCAGCTCAATCCATGTCAGCACAGGGTTTTATTTTTCTCCTACTGCTTCTCATGAATTATTCACTCTGGGGTGTGTTTGATTCATTTCTTTATCTGTGAAGGCAGTAATGAGGCTTTATTGTGTGTATGCAGTGGACAGTGGTCGAACTTGGTATTGATCTTTCTCTTCTGAGGCTCTGCATTTGTCTTTCACAAACTCTCAGGGCACTCACAAGGCCATTCCAAGGATAGGAGAAATACAAAAGCTATGTGGCAACTGTAGATTGTTGCAGTAACATTTCTATATAGTTGCTACAATGTTTGCAGTATTTTTGATAATTTACTAAGAATGTTCCAGCAGTAGACTCGTGAAAATATTCCCACCACCATGATATTTCACATAATTGATTATCTTTACCAGCATTATGTAGTAGAAAAGGCAGCGATGGAAATTCTATTTGGAAAATTTCTGGTATAAAAAGTCTCGCTGAGGCTAATTTTATAAACCTTATTCTTCAACACAGAAGTAAGCATATAGGTGAGACTTCCAGTTCATTAGCCACTATAGGAAAATAACAAGAAGAACAACAATGTGCAGTAAACGGTATAGAACTGTTTGCTCTACAAACCAGTGTGTTCATAATTAAGAGAATACATACTAATAATATCATAAGACACACCAATTTGCAAGAAAAAGCAGCAGAATGAGCAGTTTTGTACAGCTAAAAAGAGGGGCAGACCCATACATTTTTCAAATGGCCGTGTCCGCTCTTATGGAAAAAATAAAGTGGATAGCATGTTATAACATGTTATTTTATTTAACCTAAATATATACAATTATTATTATTATTATTATTATTATTATTATTATTATTATTATTATTATTATTTAACATGGTTTGCGTAATTTGACAAAATTCCAGCATGATGCATGATGAATATATATATATATATATATATATATATATATATATATATATATATTCCTTTAATGAATTATCCTTTTAATGTTATTTGTTTATTTATGTAATGAAATTATACTCTAAAAACAAGAAATTAAATCTGCCAGCAGGTGGCGGTAAATGTCTTTATGAGTCATCAATTCATTCATTTGACTCAAGATTCAAAGGGCTGATTCATTCAGAAATGAACTAAATAGCTCTCTTTATGAATGGGCCTTTGTTGAAAACAGTTTAAAACGCATATTCAGAAACTAAACACCACCTTGTTGCTCGGAAACGCACAGCAATTCTGCTATGGCTTTGAATGTAAAATGTTATCTTCAAAATTGAGCAAAAACACAATATTTTGTTTTAAATAATACAATATCAACTTCTTATTTACTGAACTGTTGTATAAAATCACATTTAAGCGTGTTATTGTTTGGGACAAAATCAGCACATGTGTCATATTGCACTTGCTGCCTGTGTGACATCGTGTGATACGTGATACGTACATATATATATATATATATATATATATATATATATATATATATATATATATATATATGAGACAACACACATACAGGGGCATTTTTCTGCACCAATATCTTGAATTTTAGGGCATAATTGTATTTATGGAGTGTCAACAGCCAACTATATGAAATATAAGATGAAACAAAATATTTTAATTGCGTTATTTTTTCCAAAACTAATTAATTAGGTTAACGCATTACACTGACAGCCCTAACCATGGTGTTAAAATATGTAATTATCCATATTTATTTTTTATATTTAAAGATAAAAAGGTATTGGTCTAAAACAATCAATAACATTTCTAAATAAAACCATATAAAAAAGTAGAATGAATGAATGAACGAATGAATGCATGAATGAATAAATAAATAAATAAATAACTCTGAGTGTAAATCTGATTATTTAGCTGATGTGTGTATGCCATTTTGGAATGTCAATTAAATTGAATTGTTTTAAAAACGAATAGCACAACTCTCCGCAAGAAGCCGCATAAATCATTTATGCCCATACCATAAACATTACAGAACGAGGCCAAACTTTAATAATTGCATTTAGGAGTTTGTTAAGCTCCCTTAACCTACAGGTACATACAAGCATGAGCAACAGTAATATTGACACTCAGGGGCATCGCTGGAGGGAAGAAAAGTGGGACTGATTCCCAGGATTCGTACCAATTTTCTGAGAAAATACATTTAAGCATGACACTCAGCACTCCTAGAAATAAAATCAAATGTGTATAAATCCGTTTTTAAGTAACTTCATTTTCAGCCTGTGGGTTGGTGAATTTGTTTAGGGATATAGGTAGAGTGTATGTATTAGGACGGCTTCATAAATCAGTAGTCAAACAAGGATGTAATCACTGCTCACACAGCTTTTTTTTATTTTTATTTTTTTGTGATCTAATAAGAAATGGGCTGCTGTCATATGATATTCCCAATCTGGAAAAGAGCTCAGAATCATATTGACAGCTTAAACTGTAAAACACTCCGTGGATCTGCTGAAATGCATTCATATAAAGTGTCAATCACAAAATGATACTATTTTCTTTAATAAGAACAAGCAGTTAATTCTGATTCTTTTAGGGCTAACTGATGAGATATACAAGACCTCTCGGTTTCCTATGCCAAGTTGTCTGCCATCCTGACCAATCACGTCACATAATGTTGACACATTCACCTGACAATATGGCATTGGCAGTGATTAGCAGTCACCGCCAGGGGCCTCTAGGGCAATATATCCAGAACCTCATTGGAATATTCATTGGACTACAAAATCGATGGATGACTTGTGAAATATGGGGTGATTTAGCCACGTCCCGAACGTATTTCCAGTATGCATTTTTTGCCTAATTAGAGACACAGATATGTTTCTTCCTTTCACCCACTGCCTGCCGTTTCCAGTGCAGGGAGGTTACGGTGAAGGCAACAAAGCTAATTGCATTAGCATCAATTTACCGCTTCGGCAAAGGACAGCTGCGTACCACTGCAACGTATCCCATTAGCGCTACATGCAAACATGCACAAAAATATGTAATGTGAAAAAAAGATTTTATGAGTAGTATGTGTTTTGTTTTGTGTGTGGGGGTGTTTAGTTTCATATCTCTTCATGTTTGTCACATGCCCTTTTTTTTCTTCCTGGTAATGTGCTGTCATGCTGTGCGTACACCTGAAGAAAGGGGAGACGAATGCATGGTTATGTAAGCACTGGGATATAAATAGTGCGCACGCACAGAATGCTAGTAAATGAACTCAAAGGTTCTTTTACACAGTGTACTCAAACACAAATTTGTACACACACTGTGACCTATGTGCGTCAAAGGAGCGGTGCGAGATAAATTGCGTAGACTTAAGACTGACTGTGCTGTCTTGTTATCAAGGGAACTGCAGGTGGGAATTCAAATATCAAGTCGGCCTCTTCCAATGTCTTCTCTACACGGTAGGTATATCTTACCCTTCTCTTTTCTCTTTTGTAAACCCCTCGCTGGGTAAATGCCAAAAGTAGAAAATAGATCAGATCAACAGCCTTTTGGGTTGCCACATGCTGAGCTGCAACTGTCTTTGGAGGCTGCCACAATTTCCCATGATGCTCCTCTGTTTCTCCCTCGAAGGGAAGTATAAGAAAGGCGCTACACCGCTGCCAAGACCCCTTGACCTCGTTGAAGATCTGACCATCATTTGGATGCCAGATGCATTCCGTTTGCCCACAGAATGTGGACACAATGAGCCACATGGGTAATCCTGCACTCGCTGTGCATCTGTGTCCAGCACAAAAGAACGAGATGTTCTCGGGTTGATCCTATAGTGAGCTAACACAATTTGTTCGGTGAGCTAACACCTAGACAGGTTTGAGAGTTAGAAAATCGAAAACTATTGAACTAAAAATGACACTGGTGCCATTCCAAACTTACAACAGATGCTTTTTCTTTGTCTCTGTGCAACATGTTTTTTTTTTCTATACAAAAAAAAAAATAATAATAATACATCTTGTGCACTATTTTAACACCTTCTAAAGCTATTTCATATATTAATGAGGAACGCCTAGTGAAAAATAAATATACTAAAATGTATTTAAAATACATTTATGTCATGCTAAGTATACTACAAATACATTTACATATTATGTACTAAACTGGAACAACTCATTTTGTACGTAATGCACTTTAATTGTGCGGAAGTAGTGCTGAAGTCCAACTAACATATACTTAAGTATATTTAATTGTGTTAAAGTGAAACTGTTGCAAGTATACTGTAGGTACACTTTAAATATGTTGCTCCAAATACAGTTTAATTACAAATTACAAGTCTCAGGCGATATGTCAAGAAATATGTTAATAGACTTAAAGGAAAATTGGTGTAAAATAAATGCATTATAAATAATACATTTTACATAAATTTTAAATGTAACACTATATATATATATATATATATATATTTTTTTTTTTTTTTTTTTTTACTAGGGACAGACCTACATTTATTTTGTTTCTCACAATCTTCTCATCTGCCATATCTCTAAAATATTTCAGTATTATGCATAGCATGATGCCTTTTTATGTAATATCACATAAAAAAAGAGTACATATTCAGAACATCAGTAAAATATGAATGTACCAATGCTGTAGTACAATAAATGAGACATTAATATCAAGTTACATATTTGAAACAAAGATTGACCAGATTTTTTTTTTTTTTTCTCTGCCCATAAAAACAGATATAATCTAACAGGGGACTAGAACTAATTGTCCCTTGTGAAAGTATATTTAAAAAGTAGAGAGAGAGAGAGAGAGAGAGAGAGAGAGAGAGAGAGAGAGAGAGAGAGAGAGAGAGTATTTGGTTTATTATAAATGCTTGCCAGTACATTTAACAGTTTACTTTGAGTGCCACTTAGTCGGGTCAAAAAAAGCCCTCTTAAGTTCAACTAACTGCATATAATTTTAAAGTAAAATAAATTTAATTTTCATAATTGTGCTCAATACTTTTATCATTCAGATTTTTTTACACAAAGGTTGAAACATTTATATCTGTAAGCTTCTGTCTGTTCCACCTTTCTACTGGAGATGACTTTATGTGACCAATGAGGAGCCCTGCTATGAGCTCCAAAATGCTTTTAATAGGACAGACACTCCTTCAAAGGTCATAGCTCATAAAAATGCCAGCAGGATTGTGTCTGTCTATTCCAGCTGAAATGTCAGGGAAACCTCTGATCAAGGCACCTTTCCCTCGGTTGTGTCTGTAATATTCAAAGGAAACTTGAAATCAAGGCAGGGAATTCAGGATGATTCACAAACACTCTTATATTAAATGTAAACTATATGTGTACATTTACAGAACAAAATACGGCTGCTTGTACATACAAGCTCACAGTCACAATGCTGGGGTGTTCTGAGTGGATTTCAGCGAGCTGCTAGGCTTTACTGAGTGGTTGCTATGCTATGCAAAAGTCTCTATGATATTCTGATCCCTAGATATGAGAGATTTTATTCTACAGTGTCAGTCTAGGAGATTTTTTTGTACCTTTTTATCATCCATCTTGCATAAGTCTTATCGCTTAGAAAAGTAAAATCACATCTCTTCTCAACAAGCCACATACTTTGAGGTGTGATTCAACACGTTGAAGTTTAATGCTTAAGACAAGGGTTGTTCAAACCTCTAACTTTAAGAGTGAGCAATAGTACTTAGTGATGGTTAATTTAGCTCAGGTTAATTTAGTTCAGGCTTTCAAAGGGTATTCTATAGTTAAAATTCATCACTATAGTACCAGTGTACATTAGATTTGGATTTTGGCTATGGGAAACTGATCCTAAACCAACAGTTAAAGACGGTCCTTATCCCATAGCAGAAATCTAAAATAGTAATTAGTGGATTGAGTGAGATTATTCTGCTATCAATCCTCTATATGTGACTTGAGGTCAACATCAATCCTATCATATATTGGAGGCATAAGGGTGAATAACTCTAATTTGCGACTATAAATTAGAAGACTGATTTGCAAGATCAAATGCGATTACTAATGCAGGGATTTTGTGTGCATGTTGTGTGAAATACAGTCAGTGAAATCTGCTTTCCCAATATATACTTGACACCCTCAAGCCCTCCCAGCAATATCTTAGCTAAAATGATAGGTCAAATTAATGCCACAATAAATTGCTTGAAAGCATTCCTGATGAGAAAGAAAGAAAGAAAGAAAGAAAGAAAGAAAGAAAGAAAGAAAGAAAGAAAGAAAGAAAGAAAGAAAGAAAGAAAGAAAGAAAGAAAGAAAGAAAGAAGAAAGAAAGCTCTGATTAAAATGAACAACATATGTGTCGATGTTATTGTACTTCAAATTATTCAAGCATAATAACTAAACATAACAAATGAACTAAGAAATATTGCATGAAAACATGCAACTGTCAGCACAGAGCTTCAGGATAACATAGCAGAGAAAAAATAAATAAAATAAATAAAATAAATACAACCTTTAGCAAAATAAATACATATATCATGAACATATTTTAGCTCATAGCATGTTGTTAGGCTGTTCAAGATATGCAAGTATGTGATTTTCCCAATGGTCTGGCCGCATGATTTGCGGTATCATTCATGTTTGTATGTCTGGATGAATGGTGTGAGATAAATACTGCACTACAAATGGGTTGATAGAAAGTAATGTTTTAAATAATATATTCTGATATTTCAACAAAACATCTTCATTTCCTAATAATATTTCATAAACGCCATGTGGTCCAACCAAAAACATTAGAAAAGTATCAATGTCACTTCCAGTAAATAAGTAAACATATATTTTGTGTGAAAAGGCAAGGTTAGTTCAGGCTGTAAAATATTAAGTATCCCCAAACATGTGTCATATTTATGAACAAATAATTTATGATGCATTAAAAATATAGATGCCTTTCATCTTGAAATATATATTATTTTTACCTTGAAAAAAAAAGTGTGTGTGTACATTTGTGTAGGCAGAAGGCTGTAGGCACGAGGCTGCAGACACGAGGCTGCAGACTGAGTGCCGTAAGTAATCCGAACATGCTGATATACAGTGCATTCGGAAAGTATTCACAGCACTTCACTTTTTCCACATTTTGTTATGTTATAGCCTTACTCCAAAATGAATCAAATTCATTATTTTCTTCCAGATTCTACAGACAATACCCCATAATGACAACGTAAAAAGAAATTTGTTTGAAATATTTCCAAATTTATTAAAAAATAAAAAACGAAAAATTCACATGTACATAAGTATTCACAGCCTTTGCTCAATAGTTTGTTGAAGCGCCTTTGGCACCAATTACAGCCTCAAGTATTTTGGAGTATGATGCTACAAGCTTTACTCATCATCATTTGGCAATTATCTGCATTCTTCTCCTCATCTCTTCACCTCTCAAGCTCTGTCAGGTTGGATGTGGGCAGATGCACATTTTCAGGTTTCTCCAGAAATGTTTGATTGGGTTCAAGCCCAGGCTGTGGTTGGGCCACTCAAGGACATTCATAGATTCGTCTATAAGCCACTCATGCTGTGTGCATAGGCTCATTGTCCTGTTGGGACAATGAGCTCAGGACTGGGTTTTCATTAAGGCTCTCTCAATATTTTGGTGCACTGAGTTTTTCTTCTACTCTGATGAGTCCCTCAATCCCTGCCGCTGAAAAACAGACCCCCAGAGCATGAGACTGCTACCACTACACTTTACTGTTGAGATGGTACTCTTAAGGTGATGAGCAGTGTCAGGTTTCCTTCAAACATGATGCTTAGAATTGAGGTTCACTGCACCAGAGAATCTTGTTTCTCATAGTCTGAGGGTCCTTTAGGTGCTTTTGTGCAAATTTCGAGTATGTCATGTGTTTTCACTGATGAGAGGACTGAGTTTGGCCACACCACCATAAACACCAGATCAGTGGAGTGTTTCAGTGATGTTTGTCCTTCTGTAGGTTTCTCCTATCTCCACATATGATCATGGAGCTCAACAAGAGTGACCATCAGGTTCTTGGTCACCACTCTAGACAAGACCCTTCTCAATCAATTGCTCAGCTTGGCCAGGAGACCAGCTCTAGGAAGAGTCCTGGTCGTTTCAAATTTCATCCATTTACGGTTGATGGAGGCCACTGTGATCGTTGGGACCTTCAATGCTGCAGAATTTTTTCTGTACCCTTCCCCAGATCTGTGCCTCAATACAATCCTGTCTCAGAGGTCTACAGACAATTTCTTGGACTTCATGCCTTGTTTATTCTGAGGCATGCACTGTTAACTGTGGGACCTTTTCTGTATATAGACAGGTGTGTACTTTTCCAAATCATGTCCAGTCAACTAAATTTACCACAGGTGGACTCCAGTCAAGTTGTAGAAACATCTAAAAGGTGATCACTGGAAACAGGATGCACCTGAGCTCAATTTTGAGTGTCACAGGCAAAGGCTGTGAATACTTATGTACATGTGATTTTTTTTTTTTTTTTTTTAAAGGCAAAGATTTCAAACAAACTTCTTTCATGTTGTCATTATGGGGTATTGTTTGTAGAATTTGGAGGAAAATAATGAAGTTAATCCATTTTGGAATAAGGCTGTAACACAACAAAATGTGGAAAAAGTGAAGCGCTGTGAATACTTTCTCGATGTACTGTATAGCCATATATCACGGCTATCTCATATTCACAATAAAACATTAGTTTGAATGTCCGCTGAGGGAAGCGATACCTTTGTCGTACTATCCTTTTATCTGTTAAGGGTGATTTCTGATGACTCCACTGCTCAGCGCATTTGTTGGCTTCGTCTTACAAGCTACCGTTCCTCTTGACAGGTTCGTGAGCACTGAAGCGCTGACACCCTGGAGCTCACATCTACGAAAACATTGAAGCTAATTTTCAAATAGCCTAGACCAGGGGTGGTGAACATCGGTCCTGAAGAGCCGCAGCCCTGCATAGTTTTGCTTCAACCCTAATCAAACACACCTAAACAAGCTAATCAAGGTCTGAAGTGTTACTAGAAAGCAACAGGCAAGTGAGTTTTAATTAGGGTTGGAGCTGAACTCCGCAGGGCTGCGGCTCTCCAGGACTGGAGTTCACCACCCCTGGCCTTGACGTTACCTTTATTAACAAACCACATATTTGAAGTCTAAACAAGTACATTCTCACCTAAAAATCTCTTAAAACTACATTCCATGATACAAAAACAGTATTATTTTTTTAAATTATACAGGATTTGGGCTTCTGCTATGACACTCACTGAGAAATACTGCAAACTGAGTGATACAAATGGTGAAACGGTTGTTAGAGTTCTGTAATCACTCTAATATCGCACTCGTACCAAACTCAGCCAGTACTCAGCCAGAACCAGAAATATATACATATATGTGGTTATGCCCCAAATATTTTTAAAGTCACTAAACTAATAGTTTTCTAAAAATGTTATTGTGAACACTATTATATGTCACTGACCCACTTGCACTTCCTCACTTGTGCATTTCTACTAAAAAGGCAAACTCCGCTGCAGGCAACAGTACAAAAGTTGTGCTAGCCTATGGTGTTTTAAAATGTACTTCTTTTGAAAATAACACTGTCATATGTTGACAACATAGTATCTGTGAGGAAGTGCTCTCGCTGTGAGTCCTATCAAAGTGTAAGTGCCTTCCATCTCAATGTATGCATCATCAGCCCACCACCAGGTGTTTGCTTCCCACAAGTAGCGGCTGTCAATAAACATCCCCCTTTGTAAAATGGCACATCTCAGCCAAGAGGCATTGAGTGAAAATGCTGCAAGGGCATTTCGCTAGCTCTGTGCATTTGCATATCTCTTTGGCAGCTGCGTATTGTTTTTGGCGGAGGAATCAATACCAGTGCAAGTCGCCAGTATAACTCAATTCTGTATTCGAATAAACATGTAGCCTTGGAATGTGATGATGCATGAAGGAAAGGAGGGGTTGGCACTTCCATATACAGGCTGAAAAGGATTTTGTCTGTGTTCACGAAGCATGTCTTTGGAAACAAACAATCGGCAAAGTTGGTTTTGTTGTTGTTGCTCCTATGATTCTCAGAGTCTCTGGTGTCTGAAAGCTATAGTCTGGTTGACCTTTGAAATATTGTTACGTCTTCCTCTGTTTCCTGCCAGGCATTCAACAAAATGTACGAGGCTGCACGCATGCTAACACAAGAGGGCTGAATCAATAGTTGTACTCCATCCATTTGCATGGCTCAGATGTCCTTCTGCAGTCTTCCAGAGGAGAAAATGTTTGTCTAAAAGCAGCAAATGCACACTCGTACTCAGGCATATTCCAGACATTGACTCATATGCTCTCTGTGAGATGTTACTTAAGGTATTTTGAAATAAGGCAGGCATTGGCGTGGGGGTGGAAGTCTCGCAGACAGACAGCAGGGAACAGCAAGATTGTCTACAGGGTCTGCAATGACATTTGGGAGGCTTTAATAAAGGGGCTCTTTTTAGAGCCAAACAATTGATGTAGCTGCAACAGAGTTAAAAGTTAAAAATAAAAATAAAAAATGAAGACAATTTCTATTCTTCATTTCCATAGATGAAATTTAGATTTTTAAAATTAGTGTAATAAATGACTACTTTTAGTGACTTAACACAAATGTTACAGCTAGCACTTTATGTATCCTAAATGTACCCAGGAAGTATTAAAGAAGAAGTCCACTTCCAAAACAAAGATTCACATATAATGCACTCACCCCCTTGTCATCCAAGATGTTCATGTCTTTCTTTCTTCAGTCGTAAAGAAATTATGTTTTGTTTTTGTTTTTTTGAAGAAAACATTTCAGCATTTTTCTCCATATAATGGACTGATATGGTGCCCCGATTTTAAACTTCCAAAATGCAGTTTAAATGCGGCTTCAAACGATCCCAAATGCAGTTGTAAACAATCCCAGCTGAGGAAGAAGGGTCTTATCTAGTGTTAAGATCAGTTATTTTCATTAAAAAAAAATACAATTTAAATACTTTTTGATCTCAAACACTCATCTTGCCTTGCTCCCCCTGAACTCTGTGTATTCTGGCTCAAGACAGTTAGGGTATGTCGAAAAACTCTTGCAACTCTTGTAACTGTTTTTGTATCCAGTTATGATTACAACGCCATATGGTTCGCTTCCTGGTGTTGACCTCTGCCAGATTACTACCCCTCTAGTATTTGGTAGGTTTAGGGTTAGGTGTGGGGACGGGGTTAGGATTAACCAATCATGTAGCGATTTCAACAAAAGGGGGTAATAATTTGGGAGGGTATCGAAAACGGACACAACGCTAGACGTAACAAGCTTGCTCGGTAGCTCAGACGGCACAAAATTGGACTTAGGATGTGGAACCCTTGGGTACGAATCCTGTGAAAACATGACTGAAAGATGAGAGGCCAAAAAACAAGCTAAAACGGCATGCTTGTGATTGTGTTTTTATTCACATTCGCATTTGTTCATACTATCAGATAGGTTAAGGTGTAGTGTAGATGGTATGTTATTTTATGACTTCACAGAGCATTAGAGTTACAGCGCCACTCAATGGAGATTTCAAGTCTGCAGTGACATACAAAACCAAGTACGTTCATCTGTTTAGAGGGGGGAAAAACGAACACTCATTTAGCGCCATTCAGTGGACATTTTTGTTGGAAACTGCAGTGATACGTACTTACTGGAACGCATTTCGCATCTCAAGAAAAAGTTCCCACAGGTACTTTTTCGTCACGAAATCAGGTTAATATATACATGTATAATACTGTATATACATAAAGTGTTAATGACCTTGTTTTTTCTTTGTTTTTGTCACACATCATATATAACCTACTCTGTAAAAATTATATGGTCAGCAAACATGGCAACTTGTATAAAATAATAAATAAATAATAAAATTAATTATTTTTAAGATTAATTATTTTTAAAAATGTAAACAACTGAACCTAAGATTTTAAGTTGAAAAAGGTGGATTTGTATTATTTTTACACAGTGTACAGTATATACAGTAAACCTTTTGAAAAGAAGTTTGTTCATTCATTCATTCATTCATTCATTCATTCCTCCATTCCACTGTCTATGTCTCCAGCCCTAATAGTTAATTTTGTATGATCTTTTTATAATCATTCACTGAAAGTCAAGGTTTGGGGCAAGAGTAAAACAATACATTTTAGAAACAGAAATGGGTGTCCAAGTCACTTTTATGTTGTCAGTTTTATCTGTGTTCATTTTAATAAAATTCAGCCCCTGGAACATAAAAGTGCTTGTAGTTCAATGGAAGGATAAGCCCACTCATTAGAACCAAAGTGAATAAAACGTACCAAATCGAATGTAACATTGGCTCAGGTTTTCATTATGCATTTTTTAATGAATGCAATTAGCCATTTACCATGGCAACATCTTTACGGGCACTTGAGATTTTCAGAAGTACTGGATATGTGATTACTCTGCACTCTATATATGTCAAAATTTAATATGCACTACTATGCATATTAAATCATGACTAGGTTCTTTTCCAGTCTCTGTAGTGAAAACCTCTAACACAGCTTCAGCGCATCGCTCACCTACATCTGTTGACTCGGGCTCTATATTTCCAGCTCATTAAACCTGTTTACTTAATGACTAGCGTCCTTGTGGAGGAACAACAACAACAACAGTATGTTACTCACCTGTTTTTTTATGAAAGCATTTTCTGGCCTTGTTGCTTATTACGAACTGTCGCTGATTCTTTATGGTGTAAGTGTATGAACTCACTCGCAAAATAAACTGTTATTACAAAACACCGCCAGCAGCCATATGATGCATATTTGCTAGCAAGCTGCTAAAGCAAGAACATACTATAGTTTATGCACTCACAATAGCAAACACTAGTTAAATTAAATTAATTTATAGTTTAATAAAACTAATACCATAAAAATGATTTATGTTACTTGTGTGCTGTGTTTTTCAAAAAAATTCAGACATTCTTCCCTTTTTTTAAATTATTATTATTATTAATTTGCATTTACACTGGGGCAAATACATGATGTTTGCTGACTGCCATTTGTCACAGTAAAATATTTACTGATTAGTTAAAATATAAAAAATCATTAGTCTTAATAACCAGCTGTAGACATGCTGTAGCCCAGACTGCATAAATAATTTAAAAATGAACTAAATGTATTTCAGAACTGAACAGAAAAGATAAATATATGATATGCAATTTAATACTATTTAACCTAATATAATATCTCACCATTGGTGGGTGGGGCTCGTCTCATTGCACACTGGGATTTGAGTAACGCCATGGGTCATTTCACAATGAAGAGATTGTTCTCTGCTAAAAAAAAAAAAAATATTGATTTGAGGTCTGGTGCAGTGGAGATTGTGCCCGTGTCACTGAAGTGGTCCGCTCATGTATAATTATACTAATTGAATGCAAAACACTCTACGAATATGCAAATATTCCCACTGATTACTGAGGTCATGACAAAGTGTTTGACCTCCTAAAAGACTGTCAAAATAAATGTGCTGCTTCCCTTGAAGGCAAGAAATATGTAAATAGAAAGATGGTCTGAGGTCTCTTTCAATTTCCTAGCTCATTTCTTTCAGGTTTTCCTTCTGTTCATACACTATGGTCTAAAGGTTTCATTTATTTAGAACGACAGTAAAAGAATAAAACAGAATAAAACAATAAACACATTTCTAATACATCAACAACAACATGTTAGACAGCTGTGATGTGACATGGCACATCTAATACAGGAAAATGGATTACACCTAAATGTTAATGTTATATACAGTATAACAGAGCTGAAAAACAAACAAACAAACAAATAAATATATATATATATATATATATATATATATATATATATATCAGTGACTGAATTACTAAGATGTCAGACAAGGGGTGCTAATTTGCAATCTAACAACTTGCATATTCACTTTGTGGTCATTTTACTACAGTAGGAATAATTGTGAACATTGTCACATGTACAAATAGGTTGTAAACATTCATAAAGAATAGTTCAACAAAAAAATAAAATTCTGTCTGAAATTGCTTGATAACACAAATTAGGATTTCTTTTTTTTTTTTTTTTTTTTTTTTTTTTTTTTTAATTAAACCTTCTGAAAGTCCATTCACCTAAGCTTCAAACAGTCCATGAAGAAATCATAAAAGTAATCAATATTAATTGAGCTGTTAATATTAAGTTAATATGTAAATAATTAAATAATGACATGATTTTCTGTCATATTTTATTTTAAGGCCCAGTTCTCACTATTAGCTATTTATGTATGTATGTATGTATGTATGTATGTATGTATGTATGTATTTATTTATTTATTTATTTATTTATTTCCTCAATAAACTCCTAATTTGCTGCTTATTAATAGTTAGTAAGGTAGTTGTTAAGTTATTGGGTGGGATGCAGAATATGGCCATGCAGAATAGGTGCTTTATAATAACTAATAAACAACCAATATGTTAATAAAAGGCATGCTAATAAGTAATTGGTTAATAGTGAGAATTGTTCCCTATACTAAAGTGTTACAATTTTCATTTCTAAATATAATTGTAATTGACTCCAGATTTCAAAATGCACTACCTTCTACCTTTCCTTAAGAAGCACATTTATTCCTCTAATCAAAAGTTCCCATAGTTTTTAGCTATAAAACATTAAGGGAATAAAACATTTTGTTATAACATTTTGGGGATTTTATTTTATTTTATTTTATTTTATTATTATACTATTTTATTTTAATCATGTATGTATGTATGTATGTATTTTAATGTTTGATTAAATTAATAAACTTAATACAAAAAAAATAAATAAATAAATAAAAAAAAAATCACAATAAGTTTAAAGTTTATAATTTGGATATCCTATGACAATGTAAACACAAAGGTTTAATTATTTCACTTATCAGTTATTTAGTTATCTAACGATTACAATAATGAGCACATTTTCAATTATTCGACTTTTTCTCTGAAATCCAAACAAGGAAAAAAAAAAAAAAAGTCCACAGATTAAGCCATGTTTTCATCCAGTTACCACAAGCACACAATTATTACCTTAAGGCATAAAACCCTGAAATCAATTAGCACACATTTCTCCATATCAACACAGTTTCCACACACCAGTCAGATTTCAGAATAAATAAGCAGGGGCACAGGTGAGTTTGTGCTTTGGGAAAAATGAATCCAACAGTATTGGAAGAGCTGGAAAGCAGAGAGGAGAGAGATAGAGGCCAAGATTACAGTATTTTTCAATTGGACACACTCTGTGATGGAATCAATACACCAAGGCATCAATTTCTCATGTTAATGTGCCAGAAATATAAACATATACAATTTCTAGCATATCACATATACCAAGACCAGTTTACCACTTTTCAGATGATATTACTTCTTTTCCGCCACCTTGCAGTGGAAAATGAAGTATAACTGAAACCCACATCCACGAAGTAACCCTTCTTGAGGCAATACACAAACTGTAATCATCACACCAGCAACCTGTCATTCTAGGCACTACTTCCACTGCTTTTTGGTCAAAGAACCAGAATACATTGTCAAGCAGTTGCTACTATGTGGCCATATGGCAGGTTAACACATGACCTGACAACAACACAGTATTTTGCTACATGTTCTGTCTGTAAATATAGCTTTGCCACATTTTAAAATAATCAAATAAAATAAAATAAAATACTTGAGGCAATTCGTTCACACTTTATTTTAAGGGCCAGTTCTAGCTATTAACACACCATTAAATAAGGTTTTTGTCTCAATAAACTCCTAATTTGCTGCTTATTAATATTTAGTAAGGTAGTTGTTATGTTTAGGTATTGGGTCAGGTTAAGGGATCTAGAACATGGTCATAAAGAATACAACATTAATATGTGCCTATAGGTACTTATTAAGACCTTAAGATTACATTAAGATATTAAGATTAAGAGTTAAGATATTAAAGTGTTAACAACTTTACTTTCAGTACCGTTCAGTAAAATTCCTAAGGGAAGTCATTTCATTGTGCAATATTGGTAATATCCCTTGGGACCTATTTCCAGTCATGCAAGTACAGCTCCACTGTACTTGAATCAGATTCCTGCAATGGTCTTGATTTGCCATTACCGGCAGTATTTAAAGGGTATTTTATCTGTGAAAGATTTTCTGAAGAATGTTGGTCACTGTTTTGATGACCTTTGACTTCTACTGTATAAACAAAATTTAATAAAAATACACCAAGACATTCTCAAATTATCACTTTTTAGGTTCCACAGAAGACAAAATGTCTATTTTTCTATTCTCTTTACTGCAGTCCAAAGCTTTAGTAACTTCCAAATAATCAGACATGTAAATTACATCATTTTCTTTTTCATTAGGTTTCTCTTACATTCATAAGTAAATTATGAAAAGACATATCCCACTGAACACATCATCTAAGATTTAAATATTCTTCTTTCTGTTTTGATTCCTTCTCTGAGCTGGTCTGAGCTTTTCCAATATGAGATCTATTAAAGTTTGGGAGTTTGACCACATAGTTGGCATCTGATTAACAATTCAGTCACTGCAGTGTAACAAAATGACAGCTGACAGAGGTCTGAGCCTCAACAGCATTCATGTCTCACTGGTGACACTGAATTGAGACTGGCTCATCTGAAGGGAAAGCAATGAATAGTGCTTCAGTGATCGAATGTCCATTTCTTTGCTTTACTCAACAGTTTTCATAGTGCAGATTCTGGCTCTGCAAAGCAATAATTTTGTTTCTGACACAGAAATGTTTAAACTTGAATCTGAGTGGTATTACAATATCTAAAAAGCAGGATGCCTTATTACATGGATAATATGATTCATTTTGCATTTCATTTTAACAATTGCTTGGTGTATCTGTATATTACACAGCTCTAAACAGTTAGTGTGTGGGCAAACTGTGCAAATGATTCAGACTGAATCACTAACTTATTCAGTATCCCCTCTGACCTTTTTATTTATTTATTTTTTATTTATTTAAAAAAAAAAAAAAAAAAAAGCTAAAATATTGCCAGGTAAATGTAATTAATATGTGTGTCAGGATTGTGCGTTGTGTGCGGGAACGAAACGCAGGAGAGCAGAGATCCATTCAATGCACGTTTAATTTCAAACAGTCCAAAAGAACAAACTCAAGGAAACACAGGGAACCCGCAACCACGACAAACAAACACTGCGAAGACAATATAATCACCGACAAGACCTAGTGGAACAAACAAACCTTAAATATACAAAAACAGGGGAGTGGCCACAAACGAGATAATGAGGGGAAGTACAAATATGGGCACGACTAAACCAAATGAACTAAAACCTAAGGGGGGGAAACCTGGACTCAACCAAATACACAAGAACACAAGGGAAAAACACTAGGAAAAACAAGACAAAACAGAACACAATCCTGACAATGTGCCTATAAGTACTTATATAAGCTAGTAATATGTTAGTACCAATATGTATAGTAATATGCATGCTGACAAGGTAACAACTAGTTACAAGTTAGACCTTAAAATAAAGTGTTACCAACTTTACTTTCAGTACCATTCAGTAAAATTCCTAAGGGAAGTAATTTCACTGTGCAATATTGCTAATATCCCTAGGGACCTATTTCTAGTCATGCAAGTACAGCCCCACTGTACTCAGTATCCTGCAATGGTCTAGAATCCTAGTACCAGCAGTATTTAAAGGGATGGTTCATCTTAAATTCTGCTGTCATTTGCTCACTCTGATGTTGTTCCAAAACCTGTATGGCATTCATGGAACATTTTCTGACTGACTGTTGACTTCCACTGTATGAACAAAATTACACTGACCAAAATGATAAACGCAACACTTTTGTTTTTGCCCCCATTTTTCATGAGCTGAACTCAAAGATCTAAGACTTTTTATATGTACACAAAAGGCCCATTTCTCTCAAATATTGTTCACAAATCTGTCTAAATCTGTGTTAGTGACCACTTCTCCTTTGCCGAGATAATCCTTCCACCTCACAGGTGTGGCATATCAAGATGCTGATTAGACAGCATGATTATTGCACAGGTGTGCCTTATGCTGGCCACAATAAAAGGCCATTCTAAAATGTGCAGTTTTATCACAAAGCACAATGCCAAAGATGTTGAAAGTTTTGAGGGAGCGTGCAGTTGGCATGCTGACTGCAGGAATGTCCATCAGAGCTGTTGCCCGTGAATTGAATGTTCATTTCTCTACCATAAGTGTCTCCAAAGGCGTTTCAGAGAATTTGGCAGTATATCCAACTGGCCTCACAACCGCAGACCACGTGTAACCACACCAGCCCAGGACCTCCACATCCGGCATCTTCACCTCCAAGATCATCTGAGACCAGCCACCCAGACAACTGCTGCAACAATTGGTTTGCATAACCAAAGAATTTCTGCACAAACTGTCAGAAACAGGCTCAGGGAAGCTCATCTGCATGCTTGTCATCCTCATCGAGGTCTCGACCTGACTGCAGTTTGTCGTCGTACCTGACTTGAGTGGGCAAATGCTTACATTCTCACTTAGGTGAGGTGTTTTATAGGATGAATCCCGGTTCTCACTGTACAGGGCAGATGGCAGACAGCATGTACGGCGTCGTGTGAGTGAGCGGTTTGCTGATGTCAATGCTATGGATCGAGTGGCCCATGGTGGCGGTGGGGTTATGGTATGGGCAGGCGTATGTTATGGACAACGAACACAGGTGCATTTTATTGATGGCATTTTGAATGCACAGTGATAGCGTGATGAGATCCTGAGGCCCATTGTTGTGCCATTCATTCATGACCATCACCTGATAATGCACGGCCCCATTTTGCAAGGATCTGTACACATTTCCTGGAAGCTGAAAACGTCCCAGTTCTTGCATGGCCAGCAAGCTCACCGGACATGTCACCCACTGAGTATGTTTGGGATGCTCTGGATCGGAATAAACAACAGCGTGTTCCAGTTCCTGCCAATACCCAGCAACTTCGCACAGGCATTGAAGAGGAGTGGACCAACATTCCACGGCCACAATCAACAACCCGATTAACTCTATGCGAAGGAGATGTGTTGCGCTGCGTGAGGCAAATGGTGGTCACACCAGAGTGTGACCATGTTGAACAGATATATAATAATGACAGAATTTTATTTTGGGTGAACTAAAAAAATACGAATGATGAGCATTTACACAGCCATCATTCTGTATAAACCAGATTAAGCAAAACATATTGTTAGATTAGAATTCCTGAACTGTGTCATCATTCTAATTGCGCTAATGTGCTCTTTAATTTAGAACTCCTTCAACAAATTGACTTGTTAAGATAAGATGTCTGTCTGTTTTTAGCTGAAGAACTCTCATTATTATGTGGAGAGAGGTTTTCAGAGCCAGGCTCAAGGTAATGCTTGCGAAAAGGAGAGAAAACAGGAGAGAGGGGACGAGAAATAGAGAGAATCAATGGAAGGTGTCTAATCCAGTACTGCTGAAAATCACATACTTGAAACTTCCTATTTGAGTAAGTACGTTAGGTAATGGCTGCTTAGTTTTCCAGGGTCCAGATTTATAGTGGTTTATACACGTCCAGGTTAGTTCCGACTCAGTCAATATAATGAGATAAATGGAGGTGGGAGGGTCATTTCTTCCTCAATGAGGTAAATCTGGTCATAAAATAGCCCTATAAATCAAAGTTAAGAGGACATAAAATTGATACATTATTTGAGCGCACACAAAATGCCTAATTAGGTGTAGACATTTTTGTTTATTTATTATTTTACTTATTTTTATTTTATTATTATTATTATTTTTTTTATTGTTGTTAAGTCACAATTGCATTTTTTAGCTTGTTTAAAGTTGGCGAAAAGAACAAGCATATTCAAATCACTGCATTTGTGAATTGCATTTTTTATTTATTTTTGAATAAATTAATAGATCAGGACAAAACAATTAATCATAATGTCACTGACCCACCAGGAACGTGTATTAAGAAAGTAGTGGCCATTTGGATTTCATTTGGATTGTAATTACTGTGTGGTGAACAGAATGAATGGCTATCCAGTCTCAAGAGGATGAATGAGTCACACATTCCCTTACCCGGGAAAAGAAGCTGAAAAAGGACATGGATGGAGCAGAACACACCAGCTGACATCCCTGAACTTATTCACAGAGGAAGCAGCATGCTATGAGAGAAAGAAGGTCATTCTAATGATCGATGGACAAGCTAGAGTAAATCTAATGCAAGTGGGGTTCCTTTGTCTTCAAACAGTCATTTTTGTCATTAAATGTTTTCAATACGTATGGAATGTGGGATAGAAAGGAAAAGGAAAAGGGAAAGGAAAAAAAAAAAATGAATGATGTGCTTTTGCGCTTTTCTGCTTGCAAGGGACAACTGAGAATAATTCTAAGCGTGTTGATAACAAAAAGATGAAATACACGATTTTGGCATACGCTAGCACACAGTCAAACAAAGAACAGTTGCCAAACAGAGCTCAGAGGAATACAAATAAAGCTTTATAATTAGCATACAAAACCAAGTATTGATTCTGCCACACTTAGTTTACAGCAACTCCATATACTTCTCAAACACGGCACAGAATCCAACTAATTCCTCAAGGTTTGAAGGGGTTCAAGAAGGACAAGAGGACTATTTATCGCATTGCAGCTACTCAACTTTCTCTTTTAGCATGAATGTGCTATGAGCACCTGCTGTGAGTAATGCATGACAAAAAGCAACTGAGAGGTGATCAGAGAAACGCTACGGCCAGCTTAGCTTTAAACACAATCAGCAGACACTTTCTAGCTAACAAACAGGTGCACTAATGACTTTCATAATGACCAAACCAACTCAATCGTACGTTAACGCTGGGAAACAGAGACCCTGGCACCCCACAGCTATTAAAATATTAAAATCACTGCACAGTCGACGTCATACTGGAACATTAGCGGCACACAGCCAGCATCCCTGCCTGCCAGCAAAAACAGATATTTATGCAATGAACATGAGCATAGTCAAGGGGCAACCACAATAATTGTTCTACTTTTCCTTTGCCTGAGGTTGCGATGGATTTTGGGAGAGTGGGATTTATTGATTTTTTGGAGTCATGTATACTTGACATCTATATCTGATTTTTTTTTTTTTTTTTTTTTTTTTTTTTCCCAAATGATGTGCTAATGGTTAATGCATATCGCTTTGGTACAATGGATGAATTAATTAGAACTCTAGGGAATAAATGTTAGATTGATTTCATTCAAATTCAGAGGTAGAAATTTTGCCAACATTGGCACTTTAGTTCATGAAAATTTTTGGAAGTTTGAAATGTAAGTAAGTAAGTAAGTAAGTAAATAAATAAATACATGAATGAATGAATGAATGAATGAAAGGCATAACATTGCAAATAAAACAACAAAAATATTAACAGTGGTTTGTTAACATTTGTTAACCATAGTCTCGTGTCGTCTAACCCTGGAGGCACACTAACAGCACACATTTTCAGACTCTTCCTAATCAAAACACACACTATTAAATTCATCAGCTTGACTCTAAGCCCTGAAATGGAACTTGTGTACTGTATTGTGGAAGTCTTCAGAAGCCAACTTTTATGTATGTATGTATGTATGTATTTAGACAAAATGAACATATATATTAATCATCTGTGGCTTCTAACAACTTGAAATAAAGCTCACAAGTTGTATGGACTACATTCAACTTATTCTTACTACCAAGGTGTCACAAAATGAAGCATGTTTAAACATTTTGCTTATCATTTTTACTTTAAAGGTGCCCTTTATTATTTGCATGCATCTGTGAAATTAAAATTATTATATAATAAAATTATTTTGTATTAATAAAAGGATATTCACAGAAATGTATTGCAAAACCAGAAAAAGAAAGAGAAAAAATAAATAAATAAATAAATAAATAAAATAAACAGTATCAAATATTGTAAATGCTGCATTCCAAGTCTTCTGAAGCCATATGCTATCTTTATGTCAGAAAAAGAGTGAAGCCTAAGGTTTTAAACTGTATCGAAAGGCCAGGTTAGGTCAGGTTAGGTCCTCAAAATTTCTAAATAGTGTAATGCAAATAAAATTACTGCAGCTGTTCAAATTGAGTTATACCCCAAAATAATTAAAATTCTATCATATTAGGGCTTTCACAACATCAGTTTTTTCACATGATTATCATGGCCTTAAAAATTCAAGATAACAATATAGTTGAGGTCAAACGTTTATATACACTTTGCAGAATCGGAAATATGTAAATTATTTTACCAAAATGAGAGGGATTATACAAAATGTATGTTATTTTTATTTAGTACTGACCTGAATAAGATATTTCACATAAAATATATTTACATATAGTCCACAAGAGACAATAACATATGTATATGTATGTATACGTATTTTTTATTTTTTTTTAAATGACCCTGTTCACATATTGATTCTTAATACTGTGTTGTTACCTAAATGATCCACAGCTGTTTGTTTGTTTGTTTGTTTGTTTGTTTGTTTGTTTTGTTTGTTTAGTTATAGCTGTTCATGAGTCCCTTGTTTGTCCTGAACAGTTTAACTGCCTACTGTTCTTGAGAAAATTCACAAATTCTTTGGTTTTTTAGCATTTTTGTGTATTTGAACCCTTTCCAACAATGATTGTATGATTTTGAGATCCATCTTTTTACACAACTGAGGGACTCATATGCAGAAGGTTCAAATGCTCACTGATGCTCCAGAAGGAAAAAAAAAAACAAACGATGCATTTAGAAACTTTTGAACAAAATGAAGATGTGTACATTTTTCTTATTTTGCCTAAATATAATATTTGTTCATTTAGTATTGCCCTTAAGAAGATATTTACATGTTTCCCAAAAGACAAAATACGTTTGTTTTACCCTGATCTTCAAATTCAAAAAGTTTTCACCCCCTGGCTCTTAATGCATCGTGTTTCCTTCTGAAGCATCAGTGAGTGTTTGAACCTTCTGTAATAGCTGAAAAACAAAGAATTTGTACGATCTGAAGGATTGAACAGCGGGCAGTTTAACTGTTCAGGACAAAAAAGGGACTCATGAACTATCACTAAACAAAACAAACAAAAAAAGAAAAACATCACAAAATTCCTATTCCACTTCACACATAACATTGCCTTCACATCTGTGTACTGACACCAGTGGCAATCCTAGTTTGTCAACAAATATGTCTATACCTTTAGCATCCTGAGCAAAGCACTCGGCTGATTTTTGACGCCTTAGAGAATGTATTGCAACTTCTTGTTTAAGTTTTGTTTTGTTATTAACTTTGGAGCACTATGAATCTGTATTAATTTCTCAGACATTATGCTTAACCCCTTTTTTTTTTATGGAAGACAGAATATAATGAACATTAGAAAATGTCAGAAAAAAAAAAAAAAAAAAAAAAAAAACTACTATTATCCCTGTATCTTTTGGAGCAATACAAGCTTAAAGCACCACTTTCATAAACTTCCTATAAGACAATACTTGGCTAGCACTGGGATGGTTGGCACAGGCGTTGTTGTTTAGTTGTGAGTAGGGGTTATGTAGGTCCTTTGCAATATCACATTTGCAATCATCTTGCTTTCTGAATAAAAGCATCAGTGATTTCCTTGTGTGATATTGCTTTTATACAACTGTTCCATAAACAAGTGGGCAATATTAAGTAACTTCTATATGAGACCAAATTGGCTTGATTATATATTTTTCTTTGCTACAAAAATAGTTTGAAGCCAAAGCTTCAAGTACTGCATGTCGCAAAGCAACACGCAGCCTAAAAAAATCCATTTTAAGATTATAATGCTAATAAAAATACCATAAGCCACAAACAGCTTTTTATATGCACAGGAAAGTTGTTTATAAACACTCAAATCACTCATATACATTTGAGCGTTATTTAGAATGATTAAAACAAGAAATAGCTGTGTAGAATGGAGTGTAGGTGGATCTTAATGAGTTTCAGGGTCAGTGCTGCAATGCTGTAAGGAGGTTGAGAGAAAGTAAAGGTTGTAACCTTACCTAATAAATACAGCTCTCACATCAGAGATAATGATTATGTGTCAGGTCAGGAGAGAGGAGGTGCATATATATCTAAGCATATGTAGCGCTCGTGTCTGGATGCAATGGCAACCATACAAAAAAGCTATATTTATGCCAGGCGTAGTGCTTCTGTTTAAGTAACTTTGGAAGATGGAGGTTGGAGAAGTGGTATGGACAAGCATAATGCGCCTCTAGAGCCAGTTTATGACCTCTTAGCACTGATTGGCTTATTGCATATGGCAGGTAATTTATGTAACTTCTGAGAAAATGGGCAAGAATGTTTTCTAATGTCCCTGCAAGCAATATTTTACAGTAGACATGCACCATAAGGGACCTTGGACGTTATTAGCCCTGTAATGGCGGACAGTTGGGATGTTATTGTCACATGAGTGCACAGCACAGCAGTTGTTTGGAATTTTTTTTTTTTTTTTCGGATTGCCTGGATACATTTTATAAGTGCTTTCCAAGCCCTTGTAAACTCCATGGAGCAGCCACACATATATCTTGATGTCCAGGCTCTTTGACATTTGGCCATAAACGAGTTGCCTACTCATCTTTTTAAAATACAACATTCGTTTTAAATCTAAGCACCTACTGTACCAAGTAATATTTTTTTTTTTCTTTGTGTCTATTATCTGCACAGTTAATTGTGATATTTTTAGTCCACTATTTTTCATTTTTAATGCATTAAATTGACATTATCTTTGTCATCCCCTTTGTGATTGAATCTATTGTAATTAAGCTCCAGTAGAACAACAATAGAGCTTTGTTGGCATAACTGCTGCTGAATCGTATCTACCAATCTAAATATCTTAATATCTAAATATCCCCCTTCTGTTATTTGCCGTCTCACTGCTTTCACAATTGGCAGATACTTGGGCTTTTGTGCAGCATGTGGTGTCTCGTTTTCTCTTGAGCAACAACGGATGCGAGTCTACGGATCTGTATCCCACCCTCGCTAGCCTACATTTCTCCTTCTCATTCATCATGCAGGTCGTTTTCTCAAATCCCTGGCTGTCAGGAGACCTGACGGCAGCTCCATTCCCTGAGGAACTATTGACCCACCTTGATGGGTGTCTTCAGATGAAACCTTTGCTGTTTATTTAAATTGTTCTGCTGTTTGGAAGGCCTAGCTATAGATCAATATGCAGATCACCTTATGCATGTGCTGAATTTAAGAAACTGGAACCCGTAACCAATCATGACATCTTTGCAGGGATCAGCGTCACGCTCATCCATGCTTGTCCACTGATCGTTGTCCGTAGTTTTAATAATACAATTTATGTGCATTAAATAATGTAAATTCAGTAGGGACACTTGGCTAAAAAGTACCCCGAATTTCAATACTAATACAATACAGGTCCAATACTAATTTTCACACTTCAGTTCTTGACAACGATGTGCTGCTATTCAGCACATTTCAGTAGTTCAAGTTCACATAATAAAGTTAACATGTAATGGTCTAAAAATGCATCCTTGAATGAGTTGAGAAAGAAAATGTAATGCATTGATTATGGAATTATTATCATTACTATCATAACAATCACAGGGGCCAAAATTCTTGCTTGAATCACCTGGACACATTTCACTTTAAAAACCTTTGGAGGGATATCACATATATGTTCCTTCCCTGCCTCTTCAACATTTGTGTCATAATTTGTCTATGCATGGTTTTAAACTATTCAATTATACTGATATTTTGTAATATTTTAAGCAGGGCTGTTAGTCGATGAAAATTTTTAATCTAATTAATTACATGATGTGTTATTAATCTAATTAATCACAAATTACATTTGACTGTGAAAATCCCCCCAAAAGATTATTTAATGCTATGTTTGTATTAAATGAGAAAGTAATACGTAGATATTACAAACAGTAGCTTTAGAAAGAACATAAAAGAAGATAATTTGAGAAAGATCTCAGTTTTTTCTTTTTCTTTTTTTTTTCGTGCAATGGACCAAAACAGATTTTGTTACCAAGAGTACCACAAAAGAAAGTAAGTCTTTCAGGTTTGAGTAAATGATGACATAATTAAAATTTTTGGGGTGAACAATCCTTTTTTTTTCCCCCCTTTGTAAATAATACTCTAAATAAGAAATTAAAACTGCCAGCAGGTGGCTGTACATGTGTACATGAGTTTTTCATTCATTCGATTGGTTCAAACGGCTGATTCATTCTGGTATTCAGTAGATGGTGCTAATTATGAATGGGCCTTTGAATCATTGATTCACCCGATTCGTTCAAAACACAAATTCATTCAGAAACTAAACACCAATGTGCTGCTCACAGATGCACAACAGTTCTGCTGTGGCTTTATAGATAATATATTTGTTGGCAAAGCTGAGGAACAAGAGACAATATTGTGTTTAAAATATAACACAATATTAACTTCTTATTTACTGAACTGTTCTATGAAATCACATTTGCACTCGTGCTATTCAGACATAAACGGCACTTGTGTGATATTGCTCTAGCCCCTGCATGATACTGCTTATCATATGATATAAATATGAGACAAAAACTCATACAGAAGCATTTTTGCCCCAATATCTTGAATTTTAAGGCATAACTTTTATGTAGTTGCTGCATCATTTGTCAACATTTGTCAACAGTCAACTGTATGAAATGTAAGATGACGCACAGGTCTGGGGACAGGGCCAGTGTGTTAACTGCGTTCAAATATTTTAATTGCATTCTTTTTTTGCATAATTAATTAAGTTAACGCTTTAAACTGACAGCCCTAACTTTAAGAATTTGCAACTTACGCAGCAGCATGAACTGCACTATTAATAATAAAGGTGCTTTAAAAAAAGGTTCTTCTATGGCATTGTGAAGCACATTTGTTTTCAAAGGGGTCATCAGATGCCCATTTTCCACAAGTTGATATGATTCTCTAGGGTCTTAATGAAAAGTCTCTGATATACTTTGATTAAAAATTCTTAATGGTTTTGTAAAACAACACCCTTTTTACCTTGCCAAAATCAGCTCTGCAAAAATCATCTCATTCTAAGGGGTTGCTCCTTTAAATGTAAATGAGCTCTGCTTGCCCCGCCCCTCTCTTCTCTCTGTGGAAAGACAGACTTGTTTACATTAGCCGCATTGAGCCACGTTTAGCCGCTAAACTTCCTAACTACCACGTTACAAGGGAAGGCGATTGCAAAGATTCATAAAAAAACGCTTATACTCACTTCTGCTGTAAGTGAAGCTGGATCATGAATGATTCACGCGAACATAGACGGATATATGTAGATCGGGAGGCACATTCCATTCACAAACAAACGTTATCTACTGCATCTTCAGCGGCTCAGATGCCGGGAGTAAATGACGACCACTATGTTCATTATTACATCCAGCAACACAACACCTCAATCGCTCAATTGGAGATATTCTTGTCTAACTTACATCCCTGCTCTGGCATCAAAACATGGAAAGTTACTGGACTGTGACAGCTGGTCTAAGGTAAGAGCTCATGTCAATCAACTATTGTTGGAGCGGCCTCTGTCTGTGTGACGGCACACCGACAGGCATCTGAGAACGGCTCGATTTGAAAAAGGGGATATTATTTTTACAGATTAATTAAAAACCACTGCATGGATTTTTATCATTATAGGGTAGATTTGTACATACACTGCCAACACACATTAATGTTCAAACAACATGAAAAAGTGAACTTAGCATCCGATGACCCCTTTAAGGGAGTAAGGCTGATCTGTGCCTCCAAATTCTGTGTAGAGATGTACTGCCACATCAGGTCAAGCCCTGTATCTCTGCCATATTCATGGCTGATGTTGAAGGCCTATCACAAGATCAAATGGTTAGACGGTAGCAGCTGTGGGACACAGTCTCTGTAGGAATAGAGGAGCCTGTCCATCTCAAACCAATATCACGAAGCAAATGTCATTGAAGCATTTGAAATTGTCCCAGTTGCTGAGTTATGTATGCATTGCTTTGGGCCACTGTGAGATGAAAGATATCACTTGCTTAGATTCAAAGCATAAAAAAGCTCAATAAAGCAGTCTGGCTTATTATTATGCGATGAGGCATGATTGTCTTATTGCAAAACTGCACTGCAGAATGCAAAATTTGTGTTCTTATTTTCACTGGGCAGGAACGATAGTGATGGGAAAACTTTATTAATGTTCCAATGTGCAAGCATCTACTTGCAGGAGCGATTCACGTAGGAATGGTAAATGCCAGCAGTTTTGAGGCATTTCGTACTGCACAGTCAAGCAGTTACGATGTGGCAATCACTCACTCTGCGATCACTGCCTCACTTGCCTCTGTATTGTGCTGATTTTTTTTTAATCAACAATATGTTGTCAGTCACAATATTTGATGCAAGACACTCATTTGGTTACGTTAGTTGACAGTTTCCTTATAGGTGATAAAAACGGTTGTTATTAGCTATGGAGTGAAAAGTCAACCTAAAAAAAACAGTAAGCACTGAACCACATAAATATCCTAACAGAATGATGCTCTGACAATTCTGTTAATGTGGAAAAACACTGACGGTCACTGTTACTGATTGTGTTTTTCTCAAAGCTACTGTTTTCTAAAAATCACAAAAATAACTACTTTTTTTGTGCTTTTCTCTTTTTTCGGTAATTCAGGCAAATGCTAAATTGGTACATAAGCATATTTTTCTATTATTATATACATGCAGTTTTTTTTTTTTTTTTTTTTTTTTTTTTTTTTTTTTAGTGAAAGGAATGATTTTCAGGCCTTCCTGTTTTCGGGCAAATAATTTGTGGGTTTCCCCTCTTCCTCTCACAGTAACTGCTAAGCTCGAGCACAGTAAATGCCAACCAAGTACTTTGTCACATCCATAATTGTAATCATACACTCAGAACTATAATTATGTTCAAATGCATGAAAGCCAGTGTTTATCCCTAAAATACATCCTATTGAGATTGCCTATCATGTCTGTTCTGACAAACATCCCTTCCTAGATTTCCCACATAGCTTGACGCCTCAAGAATAACTCAAAATCCTTATTGCTTCATATGCATGAAGGTCAACTGCATGTAAGTTTTTATCATCCAATCAAGCAAGCTTTTCAAGAGTACTGTAAAACTTTTCAAGAGTACTGTATGAATACTGAAATGATTGGAGAACTTACTTAAATCATACCTTATGCGGGTAGTATAAATACATTTTAGAGCTTCTTTTCACATACTATAGTAACGAACCAAGCATATTCGATAATATAAGCCAATTATGCTTTCCAAAAAGTCATTCAGCACAACACTGAGCAGTAATTGAGTTTGATGACCAAATTTCAGTATTCTTCTCTAGCTTTTGCAGCACTCACGCTGCTAAGCAGAAATTATCGCCTTTCTTCTGCTGTCCTGGGAGATTTTGTTTGCTCCTTAGCACCACAAAGGCCCTCTTAAAGCATTCTTTTAAAGCATTTCACTTTGAAAGCTTTTTCACAACCTGGCCTGAGGACCCGTCCTTGTCGACACAGCGGCTGGAAGTTCTATGGGGCCTCGCTCATTCTTTCTGACAGAATCGCCTGGCAAATGGAGAAGTGTCTCCCCTCGGCCCAGGGCACACACATAAAGAGCGTGATTGGGGGAAAATGGTTGCCACCACGTCTTTTTCCAGCACAGGCAATAAAGTCAATACAATCAATCTCTAATGGCCCCTTCCCCTGTGATGGTCTCTGTTTAATCAGAGTAAGAGCGCAAGGTAGCCTCCCTGCTCCGCTGCCGCCATTAATTTTGCTTCTCCCATCCGTTTGTTTGTTTTTTATTGCTTCTCCAGCAGGCGGCTGACATTCATCAGGCGTCTGATTGAGCCCTGCTCAATACTAAAGCAGTAAAGCCGGGGGAGATGGATGACTAGTGGCCCGCTTCATCACCACTCAAGGCAAGCCAAGCGCATCTCCAACGGGGGCTCTCGGCCGTCCACGTCTTGACCCACATTTATTGCAAGCTATAGCAGAGCTCCAATGGGCCGAACACGTGAAAACCTCTTGATCTCTCCTCCTAATCCTGTCCTGAAGTGCTTACTCATGAGTGATGGTGCAGACCCTTCAACTCAAAGCCTGCGATAGACCCTCGGGTACCTGGTTTTGGCTCAGTGGGCAGGAGAGAGCCATCAAGCGGCCACAAGTGAGTGCAAATGGGTAGATCAAAGAAGCTGTCAAGCTGCCAGCTCTTGAAGAGCTGTTTCCTTCACTCATTAGCCGCGGTCCTCCTCTTCGCAGCCTGCCAAAGACTGGACTCGGCTCTGTCCATTGGGTCCATCAGCCAGTCCAAAGCTGTTTAATCCTAGCTGGATGAGCAATCCTGGCTATTAAAGAAATAGTGGAATCTGTAGAACTGTAGAATTTTAATTCTGTCATCAAGTACTTAACTTTTTTGCTTTCATGGAACACAAAAAGTGAATTTTTTATTTTTTATTTTTGCCTTGGTCACATTTGCCATACAATGAAATTGATTAAAAAGTATCATAGAAGTGGTCTATTTGACTCAACAGGATATATAACAAGTCTTTTTAAGTTGCACAGTAACTGAGTCACAGTTGACTCATGACTGGCTTACTGAATCATTGCTGAACCTCAAGTTCAAGAACCAGACCAATTCATGAACAACGCATACAGACCAGCTTAGTCATTCAAAATCAATTGATTCTTTGAAATCATTTGACTCAAAAGAATGAACTGTTTAACAATCAAACAATGATGTTTCTCTACAAGGCACCAACGACAGCAACTGCAGAAGATATAAAGCTTATATGAGTCATATGAACAATTGTATGGCACTTTGTGATACCTTATGGAGCTTTTTGGATTAGTGGATCATTGGAATGATTAAATAACGGCAGAAACGGGGTATCAAAACCCAAAATGAAACGTATCATAGACGTGGTCTGTATGACTCGGGATATATAACAAATATTCTTAAGTTGTATGATAACTTTATGCAAGGAGCTGAGTAAAATGGTATTCACTGATTAGACTGTGTGTTGGCAGTGTGTGTACACAAACACCCTATAATAATAAAAATCCACCTAGTGGTTTTTATATAATCTGTAAAAATAATTTCCCCTTTTTCAAATCAAGCCATTCTCAGCATCTTGTCTGTGTGACGTCACACCAACAGAGGCCGCTCCCACGATAGTTGATTGACACTGGCGTCTTACCTTAGACCCACCCTGAATGAGCAGTAACAGTCCGATCGTCACTGTTTCGATGCGGGAACAGGAATGGCTCCTAAGCGATTGAGGTGTTCTGTTGTTGGATGTAATAATGAACATAGTAGTCGTCATTTTGTCCCAACATCTGAGCCGCTGAAGACGCAGTGGGTGACTTTTGTTTGTGAAGGGAATGCGCCTTCCAATCTAAACAAATCTCTCGTGCAAATCATTTGTAATCCGGCTTCATTTATAGCAGAAGTGAGTAAAAAAAAAAAAAATTTCATGAATCTTTGCAATAGCCTTTCCTAATAATGTGCTAGTTAGCAAGTTTCATGGCTAAACGTGGCTAAAAGCAGCTAAAGTAAACAGGCTCGTCACTCCACAGAGAGAAGAGAGGGGCGGGGCGAGCAGAGCACATTAACATTTAAAGCAACATCAACCAAAACAGGTTGATTTTTGAAGAGCTGATTTTGACAAGGTATAAAGGGTGTTTTTTACACTACCATTAAGAAATTTTAACCAAAGCATGTTATAGATTTTCATTAAGACCCTAAAGTATCATATCATATCAACTTGTGGAAAAAGGGCATCCGATGACCCCTTTAAAAGAAATATGCATAAAGACAGAATTTGCAATGGAGCATGCAAAACCCATAATGATAACCTTAAATGGGAACTCTTCTAAAGGTGTAAAATAACTTTTGTGCAAGGAGCAGAGTGAAATTTCAGTCATTGGTTTCAGAAAAAAAATGACATATGTCATGGGGCGTGATCAAATGATGATGGATGACAGTTTATTTTGGGGTGAACTTTTAATACTTCACTTCCTGCCAAAAAGAATATTCCAAAGCTAAAAGGCTTAAAACTCCACCTGGTATAACATGGGTATATTTTCCTATTTGCACACGTTCATTATAACCACTTTTAAACCCTACTGTTTCATTTTAGTATTCTGGGATTTGGGTGTAATACCTGGAATTGCATTTCTCATATTAACAAAAAAAAAAAAAGCTTTTCTGTCCCAAACTGTGACGATAATCCACACCTAGATTTCTTATCTCTATTGCCTTTGAGGTAGAAACAAAATGCTGTTTTACAGGTCTATATGAAATGCATAAAAGCATTTGCTGCCCCTAAACCTTGACAACTTAATACAGCATTTTAAATGCAAACTGATCCTGTCCTAGAGCCTAAGGATCTGGCATGTCATTTATCCATGCTAGAGAGCCAAGCACAAAATAGAGCTAATTTAGCTACTTGGATTTAAGTTTTAGTCAGAGAGAAGCATATTTCTTTCTTTTTTAGTTGGTTGTTATTTATTCCATGATTCATGACACTAAATCCCTGTGGAATGACAGCAAAAAAAAGAAAGACTAAATCGAGGAAGGAAGGCATATGTTGAAATTAATGTTCAAATCTTTCTGTCACAGCTTTCTACAAATCTGTCATGTCAGAAAGGGCATTTTGTCAAAGAGAGTTCTACTTTAGTCTGATTTCAAGTATAATGATGTAAAAGAGACTTATTCCTCGCTTCAAATTCATGTTAAAAATAAGCAAACCTTTGAACGAATATCAAGATTGTCGCCAAGCGAAACTCGGGCGTTCTGTCCTGCCTCCTTGCCATTGCCCTGTTCACTTCCACACTTACTAAATGACCAGCGGCAAACGTTTGAGAAAGAAAAATGAGCAAAAGCTCTGGGGTGAAAGCCAAGTCTGTGGTCTTTCAAGGAAGGTCAGCTTAATGTCATTGAGCTGGGAGTTATCCAGTGTGATCGGTTACACTTGCTTGCCTCTGCACTGATGTGTCAGCTCAAAGTGATCCGGATCACCTAGAATGGATGAACTGGGTTGATTTAAATGGCTGTGAATCTTAGCCAAGTCGTTGTGGTGTTAGTAGGCCCTGACATAGCTCTTACGTAACAACCAGTATCACTTAAGAACCAAGTCACTCGGTGTTTATATTGGTAACACCCCCAGGCAGCTATCTGCAGTCATGCAAGAGCAGCTCCTGAATGGAAAAAGCCTCAAATCTTTAAAACTGCTGGTCAGGACAACGTTAAAATAATATATTTCAAATCAGGAATAAAATCTGACACAAAAGTATGCTCAATCATGTAAAAAGAAATCAATAACTGAATGACAAAATGTGAATAAGAAGAATTGGCTGTCTTTCGAATCATAAGTTGGAATATGAGTTGAATTACTCTTAAAACGCTTTCAAAAGGGTGTTCTTCATGGAACCATTAAGGCAAATAAAGAACTTGGAATCTGAATGGGATTAACAGGAAGAGGAATTGACAAAGTTGCAATACAAAGAAAGGCACCCCAAAAACTGGCCACCACAAAACCTCCAAGTCAACATATATAAAAAATATTTTGCCACATTTTTCTCTTGCAAAAGAGATTTTTGATGCTAGTCTCCCCCGGTCAACACAAACTGTTTAAGTCTTTGTAACCTGAAATATGAAAACTAATGTTTCTACTAATCTGAAGTCTTCTCATATATTGCATACATATTCAGCATAATTTTAAAAATGAATAAGAGTGATTGTTTGCCATTTGCTCTTGGTTTTGCATATACCACTAAATTCTTAATTTAATACTAAAATATATTTTAGGCGCACAGAGGAAAGGAGCATCTGAAGTGTTATATGTGACCCTGGACCACAAAACCAGTCATAAGGGTATTTTTTTTTTTTAAATTGATTTCTATACATCATCTGAAAGATGAAAAGATGAAAATAAATAAGCTTTCCATTGATGTATGGTTTGTTAGGATAGGACAATATTTGGCTGAGATACAACTATTTGGAACTCTGGAATCTGAGGGTGCAAAAAAAAAAATCACCTTTGAAGTTATCTAAATGAACTTCTTAGCAATGAATATTACGAATCAAAACTTAAGTTTTAATATTTACAGTAGAAATGTCTTAATAAAACATGATCTTTATTTAATATCTTAATGATTTTTGGCATAAAGAAAAATCGATAATTTTGACCCATACAATGTTTTTTTTTTTTTTTTTTTTGGCTATTGCTACAAATATACCCATGCTACTTACGACAAGAAAAAAAAAAAGATGTCAAAAACAGCATTTAATCGGACTATTTCAACCTGAGATATTACTAGAATAGAACAGAAAACTAAAATATTTTTTTATGGGTTTGATCAAGTAGAAACAGATGTTTGAAATATAATTTGCAGGTTACTACTTTTTTTCAGTATGCCAAATGAGGATGTTTACTGTGCCACAGTCTGCAATGCCTATAATCATTCAAAGGGGGGGGGGTTAACAAAAAAATATGATTGATTGATTGATTGATTGATTGATTTCAGTTCATTTTAATTCTGCTTTCTTATATTCAAGTTTAAATTACACTTTTAAATCATGTTTGTCATGTCAATTCAAATTCAGGAATTAAAAAAAATAAAAAAATAAAAAAATAAATCTCAATTCAGTTCTGAGCAATTGGCTTTGTAAAGTAAGACAACAGTTGCTATATTTAGTATTATGTTTTCTCTCATTCTCTCATGAGTAGTCCATCTCCTCCACTTGCAATGTCTCTGGTTATAGTTATGCATAAATATAGGATGCAATAAGAAACTGTGTTGCATTTGTTTAGCCACTAACAGTGTGGTAGTACAGCCACCTGAAGCAGCTCACCTCAAGTAAAAAGAATGCAATTTGTCTTGGAACTCTTCCCCAAATCCCAAACCAAAATGAGTTTCTAGAAGACAAGAGTGATGGCAAATAAACAGACGCCTGTTATGATTGATGTTGCCTGTGTCACATGCAAAGTCTGTAGTCTTCCTCAGCAGTCCACAATTTTGGGCCTCCATATTTCAACTGGAATAATCTGTGCTCTCAAGTGTACAGCACAAGCCTACTTGCTCTGAATTTTAACCACCAATCCAAGAAGTTCTGACTTTGTCAAACTTTGATGCCAGGCTTTATTTCTCCTTCAAACTCTCTCTTTTTTTCCCATTCACTCTACGTTTCATCCACTGCTCTGAAGCTCTGAAGATAAGCTCTCCATAAGAAGAGGTATCAGAGCACGGGACGGTTAGGAGTGGCACTCGGCATTCAATTCTGGTGACCTGTCTCGACAGAAGCTCTCTGGCTCTCACCAAGCGGCTCCACACCGCTGAGCACGTAGATGTGTGGTGTGCCGTGGTGTGAGCTGAGGTGATAAGCCTCAGGCTCCAACTTGCTTAGGCAGAACCCTCTTTTCAGCAGGAGACTCAGTCTGCGACTGCTCGGTCATAAGTGCTGCTGGTTTCTACGGGGTGGCAGCAGTAGTTGATGTGAAAATTGTCCCCTGCTGCGTTCGGTTCCTACAGGCATTATTTGATGATGCATTCCTTCACATCCTATTAAAGGATTAGTTTGCAGAAAAAATAAAAAATATTTACTCATGCTCATGTCATCAAAGTAAAAGATTATTTATTATAAAGTACGAACACTTGAAAAAAAAAGTATGTTGGGTTTCACATGAATCATATAAGTAACAACATACTTGTAAGCGTAACTTTAAAACCAATAAATGAAGTTATTCCTAAGTGACCAAAATAAGTAGTTTCAAAGTGATTTTAAATGGTCCTCTGTTAGCGAGCAACAGCACATATTAGCATGCATGTTAAATGTTAAATCTGTACTTTAAGTCCACCCAAAAATGAGAATTTTGTCATATTTACCCTTGGGTTGTTCCAAACCTGTATGAATTTAAGCTGTGTTGAACACACACACACACACACACACACATATTAGAAGATATATAAAAGATAGGGATGGTCTCGCGAGAATGTGACGATATCCTCGCAAAACATTTTGCAGTGTTTGCACGATTAATCGTTAAAAGATCATTCTTTATTGGAACTCTATTCAAACACCCACACGATCTTATTCCTGAATGACAACGATTCAGCGGTGTCTATTACAACTGTTTCACATCGCGCTGCTCACACTCCACTGACGCTTACGATGTGAAACAAGTGTTAAAGACATTCAAATCTGCATTCATGCTGCTGCTGATACAGAAAGAACAACACAAACAGTCTTTTAAACAACATAATGATCACTACTTCAGCGATCAAAATTAAAGTATCTTGCGTGTATTGTAAAGCTTATCCTGTTCCTGGTGACAACTGCACGTTAAAAAAGTATTTATCATTGAATCATTCATTCAGGAGATTCAAATAGTGAAACAAGTCTTTATTAACTGAGACACTGACTTATATTCAGTGTTTATGTATTTTTTTAAAGGCTTAAGCAATGAACATTTTGTCAGAACCACTAGTAAATTACATTATTTTGTTTAGATTTCTAATCTTTTTTTTTTTCTTTAGAATCATGAGAAAATCATGATCTTCTAAAAAAAAAAAAAAAATCCAGAATCAAGCAGCTTTAGTTTACATGTTTATTACTGTATAATTAATTAAAATAGAAGTTTAATTTCATAAAAATACAAAATTTCAAAATGAACCAATAGTCTTTTTCAGTTAAATAAAATACTTTTTTTTTCAATATATTTCATCAAACTTTTTTTAAAGAAATCCTCAATGAAGATCTCATCTCGCCTCGTTCTTGTAAACCCAGTCTTGTGTCTCGTCTCGTCTCATTGGATAAGTGTCTCATCACACCCCTAATAGAAGATATACAGAAGATATTTTGTACATTTCCTACCGTAAAAACACTTAATTGTTGATTAGCAATATGCATTGATAAGATTTAAGATTTTAAGATTTAATATTTTAAGACATAAGATTTTTCTCAATATTTTGAATTTTTTTTTTTTTTTTTTTTTTTTTTTTGCACCCTCAGATTTTCAAATAGTTGTATTTCAGCCAAATATTGTCCTATCCTAACAAACCAATGGGAAGCTTATGTACCCAGTATTCAGACGATGTATAAATCTCAATTTAAAAAAACTGACACTTATGACGGGTTTTGTGGTTCAGGGTCTCAAAGAGTGTTGGTAACCAATGAGTTGCTGGTAGCCATTGACTTTCATAGTATAGAAAAAAATACTATAGAAGCCCATGGCTGCCATCAAATGTTTGGTTACCAATATTCTTTGAAATATCTTCTTATGTGTTTAGCAAAAGGAAGAAATTCTTACAGGTTTGGGGGGAAAATCTCCATATTTAAAATATTCTGACACCTTGTAAACAGACTGAAATGTATGTTGTTATTCAGTGCTTTCTAAGAATTACTTGAGCTGTTTGTCTGATTCATGAATGATTCAAAGGCTGTTTATTTCCCGTACATCGACAAAACTTGCTGCTTAACTACCATAGTATGATGCAATGATGGAGAAATGAACTAGCTAGTTATGACTACTTCCCAAAACCTTAGTTTTACTTTGTTGTCATTCATCTGTCATTGAACCAACAAGATGCCTACAGAACTACCATGATGACATCATGCAGATATCAGAGTAAAAACATCTGTTAATTGGTCAGAGATCAAATTAACGCCACATTGCTGAACTAAACAATGAACTGGGCATCTGAGGACACCGGAGGCTATTTTTGGTCTCCGTTGTTTTGTTTTATTCACAAATGTCATTGATTCAGTTGTGGCTTCCCTCTTGCGTCACACTCTGCAGGCTGTTTGCTTTGCAAATGTTCGTTGGAACTGTGGTTTAACAGATTTATTAAAAAAAGCTCAGACACAAAATAATGATTAATTGATGAACTGCTATTCCTATTATTATTCATGAAGGTGCCCCAGGGAGCTACAGCAGATGCCAAGACTTTTAGCAAATAATAACTTACACTTAGGTCTGTTCCTCACACAGTGTTCTCGCATGGTTTCAGAAGACTTGAAATACAGTTACTGAAAAGTATAGACTACTTTTATGGTGCTTTTTTGTCATTTCAGAACTTGACAGCTCCACCTTTTGTGTTCCATGAAATAAATCATGGTTCAGAATGACATAAGAGTGAGTAAATAATGATTATTTATTTATTTATTTTGGTGGGTGAACTTTTTCTGTAACAGTGTTTCCTTCTTTTACAATCTGCTTAGGCTGTATTCTTGATACAAGAATAGTATGAATGAGGAAAGGATTATGGCCTCTGCTGGTTACGTGGGGGTTTATTATACACATGAACAGCATGAGCCCTAATCAACCTGATGTTAAATGTGGTGACACAGAGAGGAGCCAGTCGTTTATAAGGGTTAACAGCTGTGTCAAATCAACAGCATTCAGCAACATACCTCACTCTCTCGACAGTTAATCAGAACGCAGGTTCTTGGTCTTAATGCCACAAGCTGATCCAACCCACATTTTTTTTACTTTTCTCTGAGCTCTAACTTAGAGCTACTCTAATGACGTACTCATTCACTGTCAGCATGGAAAGGGGAAAGGTGACTTAGCTCTCATTGACTGTTAACAGTTTTAAAGGAATAGTAGACCTCTAAAATTAAACTCTGTCATCAACTACTCACCCTTCGGTCACTGTCAAAAGAGCAGACTGGAAAGTAAATTTAGTACTGTGTACAGTGGGATCCATTCAAAGAAGATGGAATTCATCTTTTTTGGATGGTTATACCACACAACAATTTTAGTAGTTTCAGTTATTAAACTTTTTTTTATTATTATTATAAATATATATATATATAATCCTACTGCTCAAAATACCTGTGATTTTCCCAAAATAACCACTATATAGAATAAAAATACATTTTTGTTTGTTGATATGGACTACGTTGATGAGAGTGATGTAGTAATATTTACTGTGAAGCTTACACTGTGATGTACCTGAGGGAAAACAGATTTGACCATCTAATTTTCACCAGTAAGAAAAAACAGTTTTAAAGCTTGTTGTTTTGCATAACGTCACAGTTATACACTGCCCTCCAAAAGTTTGGAAACGCCCTAGAAAAGTGGGGTTTTGGACAATACTGGCATGAATCCTTATTTAATTTGTGGCACTGATAAGGGACAACACAATCTATGAAAACATTTTATCACATAAACAGTTTATACATAGAAAAAACGTACATTTTTCGATTCATCAAAATATCCACCATTAGCAGCTATTACAGCTCTGCATAATCTGGACCTAAATTCTAAACGTAATTGGCAATCAATTGTTGAAGGTATTAAGGTGTGCTGACCCAAAAATCTTTTAAAAACCTGGGCCAAGTTTAAACCAGTAACCAGGCATCACAGCTGGCAAAGGGGCATGTCTGACTTTGACAGGTATATATTGCCATTATTATGTAATCAAAATGAAAATTATTATTGCTGGTTTTCAATGATAATGTCAAGTTACTTTAATGTATTTGCACCAAAAAAAAAAAAAAAAAAAAAAAAAAAAAAATGATAAGAATTTATTCTGATATCGTCCAAAACCACACTTTGCCTGGGGTATTTCCAAACTTTTGGAGGGCAGTGTATATGATATGAGAATAAGGCCTGAAGTTAGCAAGAACTTTTAAGGAAAATATAATTATATTTTCATAAGGATTTTTTTTGTTCTCCAACCTTGTCTGTGGTGTAAAAACATCCCTGGCCAAATGCCCTCAGAGGCCATAACTTCCCACTTTGATAATTACTGTAGTTATCATGTTCTGAACATCACATCCTTTCTTTTTCCCTCAGATGTAATCTATCTAAAAATTTAGGATCTAAAAATTACCTCAACTTAGCACCAGAAAGCTTGTTAGCTAGACAGTTAGCATCAGCTAACAATATTTACTTATTTTCAGTATGGTTATGAATAAACATTCATATCTGTCTATTCAGCTATTTGATCTAAACAATATACTAATGTGTATTGTTGATAAACTGTAATGCCACGCCAGCAGAGGGAGCCCTTACCCTTGGACTGCCTGTTGCCGCTCCCTCTGCTGCTTCTCTAGTTACTTCCTGTTTGGCAGCCATATAAGGCAGGCCATGCCAAACAGCCAGGGTGAAGTATTGTTTTGCCTGTGCGGACTCTACCAAGCGGTTTCCCTGTTTCATTGCCTTGTTTTGTGATTTCCACGGTTTTGTTTTGTTTCATAGTCATAGTTATACCTAGTTTCATTGCCATAGTTTTGCCTTGTTTCATTGCCTTGTTTGTCTGCTACTTTTGGACTGCTCTCATGGTATTTTGACCTTCTGCCTGATTTACTGGATTACGCTCTCGCCTTGCCCTGGATATTACTGTTTGTTGGAGATTGACCTCGCCTGTCTTGACTATGTTGTGTTTAATAAAGCTTGCACCTGGATCTATCATGCTTCTCACAAGTCCCGTTACAGAATACTTCGCCTATCAAAGATCCAGCGGCTTACAGAACACACAACCAACAATCACTATGAATCCAGCATCACGCCTCGTTCAACTCCGTCAAGGTAACCTGCCTATTGAGCAGTACATTATGGACTTTTGTGAACTATGTCACTTGGTGGACTTTAAGGAAAGTTTTCTCAAGGACATTTTCTTCTTTGGTTTGTGTAAAGACATTTCAAATAAAATGCCAGGTCATCACCGCCACTGGTCTCTGGTACGTTACATTGACTTTGCGCTGCTTCTGAGTGGCTCTGCATTCACTGTGGGGATCGCTGATGATAAACCCTGCCATCCTCCAGTATTTGCCACACCTAAGAGCCTACATGTCATGTCCGGTATTGTCACCATCATGCCAGAGCCCCCTCATGCCAAGCCTGCCAAGCCAAAGTCTGCTAAAGTCATGCCTGCCAAGCCAGAGCCGTCTCATGCCAAGCCTGCCAAGCCAAAGCCTGCTCAAGTAATGTTAACCAAGCCACAGCCTTCTCATGCCAAGCCTGCCAAGCCAAAACCTGCTCAAGTCATGTCCACCAAAACCACAGCCTGCTCACGTCACGTCTTCTGCTCCAGGGCCTGCTCATGCAATGCCTGACGCCCCAGGGCCTGCTCACGCCCTGCCTACCCTTCCAGAGTCTGCACCTGTCATGGCCGCCCTTCCAGAGTCTGCACCTGTCATGGCCACCATCCCAGAGCCAGTCCACAAGATGGCCGCCATCCCAGAGCCAGTCCACAAGATGGCCGCCATCCCCGAGCCTGTTCACAAGATGGCTGCCATCCCCAAGTCTGTTCACAAGATGGCCGCCCCATCTGAGTCCCCGGCCAAGATGGCTGCCACGCCTGAGCCTCATCATGCCAAAATCATCTCATCTGAATCTCATCCCATGTCTGCCACACCCAAAGCAAATCAAGTAATGGCTGATCCTCCGCTGTCAAGTCAAGTCAGGGCTGCACTTTCAGTGCCAAGTCAAGTGACAGCTGTGTTTCCTGAGCCACGTCAAGTTACAGCTGTTCTCCATGAGTCAAGCCAAGTTACAGCTGTTGTTCCTGAATCAAGCCAAGTCACAGCTGTTCTCCATGAGTCAAGCCAAGTCACAGCTGCTCTCCATGAGTCAAGCCAAGTTACAGCTGTTGTTCCTGAATCAAGCCAAGTTACAGCTGTTGTTCCTGAGTCAAGCCACGTTACAGTTGTTGTCCCTGAGTCAAGCCACGTTACAGCTGTTGTTCCTGAGTCAAGTCATGTTACAGCTGTTGTTCCTGAATCAAGTCAAGTTACAGCTGGGTTGTCTATGTTAAGCCAAACCACAGCTGATCTCCATGAGCCAAGCCAAGTTACAGCTGATCTTCATGAGCCAAGTCAAGTTACTGCTGTTGTTCCTGAGTCAAGTCAAGCCACAGCTGACCTCCTAGAGCCTCGTCACGTCTCAGCTGACCACCCAGAGCCTCGTCACGTATCAGCTGACATCCCAGAGCCTCGTCAGGTCTTAGCCGCCTTTCCAAAGCCTTGCGAGGTCTCGTCTCAGCTCCCAAGCCATGCAGAGTCCTCGCTCCCGAACCACATGTCCACAGTGTCCACACCCTCTAGACCGACAGGCATCCCACTATCTACTGTGCTGCCTGTAATGGCTGTTGCCATTTTGAGCGTGTGGGCTACACACTGCACTCCAGAGGCCTCGTCTGACCACGAGTGTGCTCCTGAGGTCTCGTCTGACCACGAATTTGCGCCAAATCATGAACTCTCTGCCTGTCATGTCACGGCCAAGGAGGCCAATCATGGACTCTCTGCTCTGCTATGGATGTCATTAGTTCCACTGTGGGTATCTTTGCTCTTGTCTGCTCTGCCTGCCCCGCCATGGCTCCCTGCTCTGCCTGCTTTGCCTGCCCTGCTATGGCTCCCTGCTCTGCCTGCTCTGTCTGCCCCGCCATGGCTCCCTGCTCTGCCTGCTTTGCCTGCCCCGCCATGGCTCCCTGCTCTGCCTGCTCTGTCTGCCCCGCCATGGCTTCCTGCTCTGCCTGCTCTACCTGCCCCGCCATGGCTGCCTGCTCTCCCTGCTCCACCATGGCTCCAGGCTCCTCAGAATCTACCATGGTGGACTTCTGCTCCAGTGTTACACTGTCAGCCATTGCTCCACGGCCCAGGTCCTCCAAGGTTCCACTGTCTGCCATTGCTCCACGGCCCAGGCCCTCCAGTGTTTCACTGTCTACCACTGTTCCACGGCCCAGGTCCTCCAGGGTTCCACTGTCTGCCACAGCTCCACAGCCCTGGTCCTCCAAGGTTCCATTATCTGCCACAGCTCCACGGCCCAGGTCCTCCAGGGTTCCACTGTCTGCCACAGCTCCACAGCCCAGGTCCTCCAGTGCTTCACTGTCTATCCCTGCTCCACACCAGGCACACAGACCTGGCCCTCCGTCCCACCCCGTTTTGCCTCTGTTCCCCCACCCTCCTGGACGGTTGTTGCTTGAGCGCCAGGAGTCGCTCCTAGAGGGGGGGATTCTGTAATGCCACGCCAGCAGAGGGAGCCCTTACCTATGGACTGCCTGTTGCCACTCCCTCTGCTGCTTCTCTAGTTACTTCCTGTTTGGCAGCCATATAAGGCAGGCCATACCAAACAGCCAGGGCGAAGTATTGTTTTGCCTGTGCGGACTCTACCAAGCGGTTTCCCTGTTTCATTGCCTTGTTTTGTGATTTCCACGGTTTTGTTTTGTTTCATAGTCATAGTTATACCTAGTTTCATTGCCATAGTTTTGCCTTGTTCCATTGCCTTGTTTATCTGCTACTTTTGGACTGCTCTCATGGTATTTTGACCTTCTGCCTGATTTACTGGATTACGCTCTCGCCTTGCCCTGGATATTACTGTTTGTTGGAGATTGACCTTACCTGTCTTGACTACGTTGTGTTTAATAAAGCTCGCACCTGGATCTATCACGCTTCTCACGAGTCCCGTTACATAAACAATATAAAAACAGACATCACGTAGGGCTAAATGAGCAGCATTTTAATAAAACTGCTAACGTTACAGCAGCGGGGAATATGAACGTGCATGACTTATATTATTCAATCTGTTTTTCATTTTTCGTTTTTTGACCTCAGACATAGAGACACTGATATTTATGTGTCTGAATTCAAGCATTTCATTGGGCTTAAACAGATCACCCTATTACAGCAGATTTAATTCACAAACAACGGGCCTAAATATGATTTACAGTTACAATAATTAATCCTAATTATTATCCTCCCGGTTCTGACTTGTGAATTCAGTTCACTGGAGACTCACTCTAAACGAATCATTTGAATCAATGAGTTGTTGACTCGAGAACAGCCGCAATCAGATCATTGCAATTTGTGAATGAATCGTTTGGTGCGATTTGCGAATCGATTTACTGGGTTCATTAAAAAAGAATCAGTGTGTTCATGAATCATACACCACTCCTGCATCTCGTCGCATGTGATATAAGGAGTAATGATATGTTTTATGAAATGTAGTGAAGTAAAAAGTACGATCTTACGCTTTGGACTGTAGTGAAGTAAAGTGAAAGTTAATCAAAATAAAACTACTCCAGTAAATTACAGATACTTGAAAAAGTACAGTAACGAAGTACAACTACTTTGTTACTGTCCACCACTGGCCATTGATGATTCTGGAATGACACAAGGGTGAGTATATTATTAAAGAATTTTAATTTTAATTTTTAATTAATTATTCATTAATAATGATCATAATCATATATTATGAGCTGAAAATTTTACATTCATAGATGCATGCAATCTCACAAATAAATATAAGACCCTGCCAAAAGGACCTCAGAAGCTGTTATTTTCTTACGCCTGTCAAGACAATAAGAAAATTCCAACTGTAAATCCAGCAATGAAAAAAAAATAAATAAATAAAAAAATACAGGATAAGAAGCAAGGCAAATCAGTGAGTAATCCTTTGGCGTCATATGCACTACATCCTGAACTTGGCTGTAATGCTGAACGCTAAAAGAAACCACTTGGCCCACTCCAAGCATACAAATCAATTACTTACACACGCATCTCAGCAATAACCGAAGCCAAACAGATATGAAATAACAGCTTGTTCCATTCCCATTCAGAGTCTGACTCGTATCTCTTTTGGATTAGAATTGCACTGGCAGTTGATATCCTGTGGTGGATGTCATTTTCCCGCAGATTCGCCTTAAGTCAGCACTAATTCTTTATCTTTCTGTCTCTTCTCTTCACATCTCACTCCCTTGCTTTTTTTTCCTCATTCGAGGGTTGAGCTGACTCAGAAGTTGTCAAGAAAGATATCCACTCAACATATCCGTCACATAGAAATGAGTTTAAACATGACTGTTTTTAACATCTAGAGGTCTGCTACCCAACCTGTATCTGACGGACCCAACAAGTTGTCTGGTTTCAGGCTAGATTTGAGTTTGCATCAGTTGCTTTAACATATTCTACCTTTCCTTTTTGACACATACACTGTAAAAAGTGTTAACTTGCAACTGTTACTTTAAAATAGCTGATTCTATCTGATTTAATGCATAAATTACTTTTAAATGAGAATATATCATTGTTTTTAGTTGGATTCAGTAAGGTTAAATAATTACCATCACATTTTTGACTTATTTTTGACCATTTAATTGAGATCTCAGGATTAATTTATAGAAATATTATTGGATCAATCACCAATTAATGTTGTGTAAAGAGTCTTGAAGCAGTCACTTTACTTTGTCGCTTTCTAAAGCAGCACACATCAAAGTGTTGGTGTTGTCTCCTCTTGCTCTAAAAGTCTTGAAGGCTGAACTTCAATAACTGGAAGTGTTGCATTATCTGCCAAGTTACTGAGCTTGCTTTCATGTTTGGAATTGCAGTTATTGAATCAATGCAATCATAAATAAATAAATAAATATTAACTAGTTACTTATTATTACATATTATTTTATTGGTGCTTAATAAGTACTTATTAAGCACCTATTTTGCATGACCGTATTCTACATCCCTAATCCTACCAAATACCTGAACTTAACAACTACCTTACTAACTATTAATAAGCAGCAAATTAGGAGTTTATTGAGGCAAAAGCCGAAGGTAATCGCTTGTTGATAACAAGAACTGGACCTTAAAATAAAGTGTGACCATAAATCCAATAGTTTTTAGGTAACTATGAATTTGCAAGTCAGTTAAATGTTTTAAATGTGTACATACAGTATACTAAGAGTTAATTTTGTCAACATTTAAGGTGTAAATACTACCCATGCTCATTAAAAATATGTCTTACATTTCTGCAAAACTCCAAAAACGTACCTATAAGTACAAATCACTGCAGTTTCTAGTTGAAATGAATACTAGAGGCAGTAAAACTTCAACAACTTTTATTGCCTTTTACATTAACTGATATTTTTTAATGTTAGCATCACATTGCATGCAAGCATACACACAAGGGTTTTCTAATTCAGCAGGTTGCCTGGTAGGTCACAAGATATGCCGTCGCAGTTGTAATGTAAAGCACTCCGGTACAAATCCCATGAAAATACAGTTTGACAGAAAGTTAGTACTGTTGCATCAGTGAATGCATTTTTATATCACTTTTGTTTTCATTAAACATTTGAATTCTGAACCACCACAACAGTACTTGAAGCAAAATAATAAAAATGCAGCAATGCATCTAATGTTAAAAAAAAAAAAAAAAAAGAAAAAGAAAAAAAACACATGGTCACAGTCATATATTGAACATGTGTTTTAATGCCACTCACTGGATATTTCACTTTGAAGTTCTAAAAACTGTGGTGGTGGTGTCAAAACTAGCACAATCAAGTCAGACTCAATCATAGAGTTTGAGAACTTTTAATAATTTTACAACATGTTATGAAGCTTCACAATCATACTAATTTCAAAGATGGAGTTTCAGAATCGTCTTTTGAGGTTATTTAGTGCAACACTTGCCTCTGGCATTTTGTAAACCCTTGACACTTGGTTTTGCAAACCCTCACATGGCTCTTTAATGGCTCAAAGTCTCAATTTGTTCACAGAATTTAGCTTTAACAAGTTTCTGTCTGAGGTTTGTCAGTTGTAATAACAACTTTCAATGTGATTGCAGGTTACATCACTATGACCAACCAATCAGAATTAACCTCAAGGCTGAATTCCTCTGAAATTGAAATGAACATAGGAATACTTGAAAGTTTTCTTCATTTAATGGTATGGGAATGCCTGCCTGCTAGTGGTATAATCTCATTAAAAACATCACATCAAAAAATAAATCAATTATAAATAAAATAAAACAGCATCATGATACCAGAGGGCATTTAAAAATGTTCTTACGAAAAGGAACTGGCTAAGGTTGAGTATCACTACCATAACTGTAAATGTTTTGATGTTAATATATTGTATTTAAACACACATACTGCAGCGGTACAAAGGTCAACTGGAAAAGATTTTGCTATACAGTGGTGGATTTATTTCTGCAGCTATCAGCGGGGAGCATGTTTTTACATTATTTGCATGTTAGAGCGATGAATAACCATTAAAATACATAATGGAACATGTCCCAAACAAGTCAAGATGAGAAAGAACTTGTTATTAAGAGTTTTTGTTAAACACAATATGAAGCAGTTTAGTTGTTGCCAAGCAACATCACAATGCTTTGCATTAAAATAGATGGTAACACTTTAAATTCACAAGTGCGTGCATATTACAGCAACGAATTCTTAATCAAATTAGAATTTAAATTCTGTTTTAAAATACTAGTTTTCATGTTTTCATGAGACTTTTTAAAGGGTTAAATGTGGAAATGGAAAGATGGTATTGCACTCATTGCCAACTTATTCCTAAATCTTCATATTTTTTTTGTTGAATGATGAATAATCCAACCAATCAATTTCTGAATAAAATGAGAAATTATTAAATTATTAATGTATTGCAATTTATTATATAGATATTATACTTTTAAATGTGATTTCTAGGGGTTAATATATAAATATCTATTGTCTATATCTCAAATGTTTCAGTTGTAGAGACATAATTATAATTTCCTTCCATTCTCTTGCCACTTGTCAAGTTTTCCATTAATGAGGAAGATATTCTTAAATTTGGCATTGTTAAAATCTCTGGTTACTGTTACTAGGAGAATGTTATTATTGTCAGAAACAAAACAAAAAAAAGTAATCCTCCCTCCACTGCAGTTTGCTAATTATAATTCTAGTTTGTGAAACAGAGTCCTTTAAAAGAGCATGCATAATTGGCAAAACTTGCCTAAAAACTGGGTATGCCTAATGGATGTATATAGGAAGCATAACACAAGCACATAATCACCTTATCCTTATGTAAGAGCATTGTATTAGTCAGTGAGGTCATTTTATATTGAGTGATACTTGATTGCACTCTGCATTCCAATGAGAAGTGTGCTGATACCTACTTATAATGCAGCAACATTGCACAGGAGACTCTAAAATCACCTTGCCGCATCAAATGGTATGTTCTTCCGCACACATGTACACACGCTCTCTCAAGTAGTTGCTTAATAAAAAAAAAATCACAAAGCAAACACAAGGAGATTCAACTCCATATGCCTTATTTGGTTCTAAGCTAAACAAAGATGCACATGCAACTCATGCACAAAGCAATTAATCAAAAACTCATGGGTTTGGGGGAATATATGCAACATTTATAACTAGAGGATTAGGGAATGCGAGAATGCATCAGCCATTGAGTATGAGAACAATGCCAAATCCAGCTTTCATTCTCTGAACCCCAGAGAAACGCTAAAACCATTTGAAGTCATCAAAGACGTCTTGTAATAATTATTGAAAATCACTAATCATTAATTATATTATCGTCTAATAATTATGATAATGAAATGTTTCAATTGTCATTTAAACATCTATTACTTGTAATTCTCTTGTACATGGTCAAGTGTAGCAAGGTCCTCTAATGTATTTTTGTAGGCCAGCTTGGACGTCAGGATCACCCTGGTTCTTTCAACAAAAACCCAATAGCAATAAACCACTGACTTTGGATTATTACAGAAAAAAGAACTGACCAACAAAACTTGTTCTTATTTGTCTTGTTCATAATGGTGCCACTTTAGTTTAAGGACCAATTCTCACTTTTAACTAGCTGCTTATTAGCATGCATATAACTAGCATATTGGCTATTTATTAGTACATATAAAGCACATACCAATGCCTTATTCTGCATGGAAATTCCAAAATGCAGTTTAAATGCGTCTTCAAACGATCCCAAATGCGGCTGTAAATTATCCCAATGTTCCCAAATGAGTTTTTCGACATACCCTAACTGTCTTGAGCCAGAATACACAGAGTTCAGGGAGAGCAAGACAAGACGAGCATTTGAGATTAAAACGTATTTAAATTGTATTTTTTTTTTTTTTAATGAAAATAACTGATCGTTTCGCTAGATAAGACCCTTCTTCCTTGGCTACCTTACTAACTATTAAAAAGCAGCAAATTAGGAGTTTACTGAGGCGAAATACATTTCCATTATGTTCAGTCCACTTAAATTTGTAAAGATTAACTGATCTTAAGCATTTTGTGTTGGGACTACATGAATCATTGTTGCTGACACAACTAACTGAAATGTGGATTTGTAATCCCAGCATGCTTTGCATGGGGTTGGATGAAGAGGGAAACATGCTGACAAAAAAAATAATTTTAACTGTTTTTAAATGAAAGAAAATTACATGTTAGAGTTCTTTTACATGTAATGGTGAGTTATTTTTGAGATTTACAAGAGGTTTGGAGATTAGAAAAAGTTTTGAAGTTACCACTATATGCGGAAGAGTAGCTTAGGCCAGAGGTCCCCAACCACTGGGTCGCGACCCACTACGTGAAATCGTTCTGGTAAAAATTTGTATAGATATGATGCTCTGTTATTTATTGTGGGTAAGTAATTGTTTTAATTATTCTATACTTTCGTTGTATGCGATTGATATGGAGTAGAAATTTGACTTTATGTTAAATTAGTAATTAAAAGATTGCTCTGATCTGTCATATATAGCCTACTAGGGCTTAAAAGGATCGCAGTTGATCCGTGATACGTACGGACCAGATCCAGATGCCACCGTTCGCAGATTAATATGCCAATTTACACATTCAAGCTATTTAAAACCACAAGAAGAAGAAACGAAACAGAACTCAATTCGTTACACGCTGTTCTTGCACACACCCGAAGCGCGCACAAGCATAGAGACGTGTTTCAGACAGTGCGGCATACCCAGTTGGTCTCCCTGTGTTTAATATACATAGCTACGTTTGGGTGTTATGTCGCAATATTGAAAATATTTCTGTTTTAAACCACGAAGGCGAGCCAATGGATATCACACAAGCAACGTGCAAACTTTGCGCAATAGTTATGCCGGTGAAGGTCTTAACTTTAGTCAATTCACTATACAGAAAGTGAAAGTAAGTAAACTGACGAAGATTTGCATTATGCTGCACAATATTGCTCAATGTTGCATTAACGCGCATATTCTCTCAGAGACGATAAGAGACGGATCTAATTCAACACTAATTCAGCATTCATATGCTGATAACGGTGTATAACTGTCTAAAATTAGCAGATATCTTTATGCAAAGAAGAGAGTAAAACACAAGTTTTTAATCACTGAAAAAGATACTCCCGAACATTAGCATGACGCAATAGGTCACAAGACACACAAGACACTTGGTGGCCAAGTGCATCTGTTTCTCTCAGAACTCAGTCGTGCATCGGGAGACTTGGAATACAATTTTTTCTTTTTTTTTTTTTTTTCACTTTTTATAACTGTAGTTGTATTTGCCTGTTATATTCTGTGATTTACTGACAAATGGTTAGGTTTAAGGGCAGGGGCTGGGTTACATGCTCACAAATGTGTAAATAGTGTAATGTAAATAAAACTGTTGTGACTATTTAGATTGAAAAATCACGCCCCAACATATATGAAATAATGGCAAAATGATATCATTTGTTCATGGTGATAAAATTCCCAATGTCTTTTGTGTCAGCATATTGACGCCAAGGGTTTCTTATTTAAAGCAATGGAGGACCCTGCACATCGAAAAATTACGCTAAGAGGGTACACTGTGTGTCAAAAAGTGACGCCAAAGGGTCCTGACCAAGCGTCAATATGTGACGAGTTAGGAGTGAGAATGCCAACATGTGTTTTTGCTAAATACTTAAAAAATAGTTTGCCCAGTGAACTTAATTAAATTAAGTAAATACTTTTCCACGCAATTAGTTCAGATCCATACAACAAGACTAAATCAAGTTCAGTTAAACAAATAATGTTTTGTTGAGACAACTAACATTATTTGTTTAACTGAACTGTTTTTAGTCTTCCTGTATGAACCTAAACAAATTGCGTGGAAAAGTTTGCTTTAATTTAGTTGACGTTTTTTCTTAACAAATTTTTTTTTTTTTTTTTTTTTTTGCAGACCCCGTTTTAGTTTGAAAATTCTAGGGTTGCATTTCAATGTAAACGGACCAAAACGGAGACTTTTGAAATCGATGGCATGGCTGCCCACATTCGCTCTGCGTATCCTAGAATGTGTAAACAATAATATCATGCTCATTTGTTGCATCTCATCTCGAAGGCCCATTTAAGAAAAGTAACTGTTAAATTACAAAGTAAAAAAAAGAAAAAAAAGAAAGAAATTACAGTATTTTTACACCCCAAGGAATAACAGTCAAGTTTATTGTGGTTATTGTAAACATAGCCTAAGCTTATGACAACTCCTTCAGTCTTTATTGAAAAAAAAGATGACATTTAATGTCCCATTTAGCCACTTGTTAGCCTTTTAAAAGACAAGTACTTTTTTTATATATCACAAAGGGGTACTAGTGTATTCCATTGCATAGAATAAAAGTGAAAATATCTTGAGCTTGTGTTAACCACAGAACTAATTAAAAAAAAAAAAAAAAAAAAAAAAAAAAACACTGACTTTGGGATAATGGTGCTAAAAGTGCTAAAATGTAACTTGTTTTTGCGTTGAGCCTATATAATTCCTCCAGCACTCTATAGTGAAGCTGAAACCCTAGAAGTTTCATTGCCCATGCCTGAAGCAATACACATTTTGCCATCAGTGGAGGCCATTTGCAGATGGCCCTTTAGAGTGAACCAGTGCACATTAGCATTGGAGATAGATGGTGGCAGGTTAGAAGGGCAGCTCATTAAGATGCATTGATTTTTATCTATCTGCATGGCTAGCTGAGCCAAACATTAAAGTCCTTCAAAGATGGATCTCTTTAAATTGAAAGCAACTATAACTGAATTTTTACACCGGCTCAATGTGCCTCTTGGGAACAGAGTGGGAATTTGGTCAGTAAAAAAAAAAAACTTAAATATCAGAAGAAAAAAAAAATGAAAACGTTAGTTTACTGGGTAAGTGCAGTCATGCAAAATGTCACAAACTGTTTGTTGGGGCTATTGTGAGTGTTTCCCCAAGTTGAGAGAACCTATTCACACTTCTGCTGAGTGTTCACAAGGGCAGTGTGTGAAATCACATAAGTGAAAATGGTAGCTGGGGGCCTTAGCGATCATCTCACACTGTTTTACGCCAAATGGCAACTTGGGTTCCATTAAAACATCTTGCACTATAGCGCTGCAGGGGCTGGTGTTCAACTTTCTTTGGTAGTCTTGGAAAGTGCCTGATCCTGGTCCATAGTTCAGCTCTACACACTTTTGTTGTGGCCAAACTTGATTAAAATTAGGTAGGAAATGGTTTATAATACACTCACAGTGTCCTTGATGCTCTAATACTGTTCCACATACTTTGGACTTTCAATTTCAAGATCAATTTCATGTCAGTGTCAGCACTTGACAGTGTTTTTAAGATAAGCCCAGGCATTTGTTGGCAGATATCTGAATATATTTACAGATTATTTGTCAATCCCCTTGACATCAAATCAATTCCCTGACACTTCTAAATGAAATCCTATGTATCATTTTAAGTCCAAAGTAATATTTCTTGTTAATTTCACTCATGCAAAGTGTCTTCAGACTGCCTGTCTCATTAAACCTTCACTCAAAAAATATTTAGAATTCTTTTGAACTGCAGTTTCCATCCATTTAGATTACACAATTTAAAGATAAAATAATATACTTGTGATGCATATTTGTCATTCATATGTAAATGAAACAAAAGGAAGAAAAAAAGAATGGCATTTATTAATTATATACATCTGTTTTGTGTAAATAATCATATTTTTTTTAAATGTGTGTGTGTGTGTGTGTTTTTTTGTTTGTTTTTTTTTTGTATATATTTAGTATTTATAGTATTTATTTAGTAAATGTGCAAGCAAATAAATTCATTAAGTTAAAATTAATGAACATGGTGAAGAACATGTCTAGCTGTGCAAAAAGCAATATTCAGTTCTTTTTTTAAATAAATACATAAACCTGGTTATGCATTTTAAACACATATGTTTTTTAGCACTATTACATCCTAACTGTTTCACTGATGTACAACTGAATCATCATATGAAGTTTATTAGTGTGTGAATAAGAATGAATAAGAAATCTTAAATTTAGTCCTAAATAATTTTGAGTGTTGAATCAATACATTCTTGAATCTGCTCTTATACGTAAACTCAAATCATTTTTTTACACAGAGGTATGGATAAAGAGTAAAAAGTGTGGATTTACCATATTGAAACACACTGATGTATTGATTGGAGGGGAGAATAAAGGTGAAACACTGTCCTTTTTTTGTAAACAGGTGCACCACCGGTTCATTGATTATAAAAATGCATTAATAATGACCCCATGTGACATTTGACTCCATATTGATTTTCCCATGAGTGTCTGATTGATACAAGCTTGAAAAGTCAAGAGCCAATTGATTCTCACTTACTTCCGTGCACTATCCTCTCATTAGAGGATGCCTGTATGCTCCATACGCCTCGAGATCTTACATCAAGGCCTTCAACCTGGTGAGACAGCACTTCCAACACACGTACGCCTCCAAACGTAAAGCCTTTGATTACACTGGAATTCAGCGACTTCCTTTAAACCATAAACCAAAGTCTTCCTGCATGCAACATCAGGTTTCAAGCAACCTTGTGAAAGAACTTCAACCAAATCCGAAAACAACATTTCACATAATGTGAGTGAGGCTCCTATGAGAACACTAACCATGCTTCAAAGCAAAATCTGCATTAAATCTGTGTGGGTGAGCAGGTGTGCATGAAGATGCGCCAAAATGTCTGAGACACTGAAATCTGTGACTTTTAAGTATGTTATTTTGATGAATATAAATATAGTTTTTGAGCAGGTCTGAGTGACAAAATGTTGGCTAAAGGTTAAATAAGAATTCCCCAAAAAACTGTCTGACAATCAGAAAACAAAGTCTCAAATGTATAACCTTACAGCTACAGACTTCTATACAAAGTGAATATGCTAATCTCCCTAAATTGCTGTTTTGCTGTAATCTGCATAATTAGCACTGTTAGCTCAACTGATGTTGACATTGAGGGAAATAAAAGCACACTGACAAAAATTGCATTCTCCTGATTGTTTTCATCAAGGCACCATTTCCTCTGTAGGTCTTTCATATGCAGAGATAATAGGCTTATGTTTCTCAAACAAATCCTGGAACGCATGTCCTAAGCCACTGATGATGCTAAATTCACAAAAGTCAAGGCAGCCTCTGAAATACTGGCCAAAATAAGGCTAAAGCCAAAATGTGGTGTTGAACATTTAAATGCTGCAAGCTACTGCACTCCAGCCCTGGGACATTTTTAGAACCACCATAAAGCCCCCGAAGTCATAATTTTGTTTTCCGTGAGCATTTGCAGCTTCTGAATGCTGAAAAGGCATTGCTGACATCTAAATGTAGGTAGACGTGGTCATTCTGACAATAGAGATAAATTCAGAAATTCAGAATGAAATATTTTTTGCAGCATAGTGTAATAATTTGCCATTTTGGACCGGAACAAAAGATTTGAGTGTTCGATATTTGATTTGAAAAGCAAAAGTACTTTTTTCCCCCCTTATTTCTCATGAATGATGAAAGCTTCCATGAGACATTTTTGCATCAATAGCGGCCAAAAAAAATAAATAAATAAATAAAAAAAATAAAAAAAATAAAAAATTGTGCATTGTTAAGTCAGACAAGCTGTCCCACCCCAAACTCACACCAGTGGATGATAGACTATATTGCTGTGTCTGGTTGTTCAGACAAACAGAGCAATGTTAAAAGTGCCACAGAACCACAATGTTTACACTCTCTACGGAAATCAATCTATGAGAATGGCTTACTTGTAGTTGTCTCTGCACATTAAACTGGAAATGGAGAAAGTATTCTACCCTCCAAAAAAATTACAAACATAAACATTGTTGAAACAGATTAGAGAATACTTTCCTGACTGTGTACTTTCCAGTTTCAGAGATAAACTGTTCCAAGCAGGTGAATTATTGATCCTCTCAACTCAAAGGAGGAAAGCAAACTGTTTTAAAGAGGTTTACCAACAGGGGGCCAAAAAGGATCCAGAACACCCAGTAAGAGAATTTCACAATAAGTAAAGAATAAGTGAAGGTGTAGCCATCATATACTCACCCTCATTTAATTCTAAACCCATATATATATTGGGTATATACTAAAAACATATATATTTTTCCCCTATAAAACATAGATATTAGACAGAATGTCAGAACATTTCTTTTCTGTTCAAGGGTAATGATGGTGATGTGTACTGCTAAGCTAAAAATTGGAGAAGAAATGGTGAAACACCATTAGGGATAGTTCACCCAATAATGAAAATTCTGTCATTAATTACTCACTCTCATGTCGCTCCAAACCCGCAAGACCTACGTTCATCTTCTGAACACAAATAAAGATATTTTTGAAGAAATCCGAGAGCTTTCTGACACTGCATAGACAGCAAGGGTCCTTCCACATTCAAGGTCCACAAATGTAGTAAGGACATCATTAAAATAGTCCATGTGACATCAGTGGTTCAACCGTAATTTTATGAAACTACGAGAATACTTTTTGTGTGCAAAGAAAAAACAAAAATAACAACTTTATTCAATGATTTCTTCTCTCCCAGGACGGTCCTCCGCCATTACAGAGTACAACGATGCATGCGTATGATGTTGCTGATGTAGAACATGTTGCATTGTTTTTACGAGCATAACAAAGCATGCGAATAAAGTTGTTATTTTTGTTTTCTTTGCGAACAAAAAGTATTCTTGTAGCTTCATAAAATTACAGTTGAACAACTGATATCAAATGAACTATTTTAACGATGTTCTTACAACTTTTCTGGACCCTGAACATGGTAGGACTCTTGCTGTCTATGGAGGGACAGAAAGGTCTTGGAGTTCATCAAAAAAATCGTAATTTGTGTTCCAAAGATGAATGAAGGTCTTATGGTTTGGGAGCAACATAAGGGTGAGCAATTAATGACAGATTTTTCATTTTTGGGTGAACTAACCCTTTAATGCTTGACAGTTGTGGTGACTATAAACTTCCATTATATGACAAAATGCTGTACAAAGGTTTTTTGTGTTCCACCAACGCTATATCATGGCAATTCGTACGTATTTTACGAGGTGGCTAATTCGTACGACCTCACCCGTATGATTTTGTATGATTTGTCTAGACCCCAGTGACGGGTAGGTTTAGGGGTGGGTTCGACGCATTAACAATCTCCCCCACACAGCCGCACTTCCACATACATCTGTCACCTGATTATGATAGATGTTCACTTCACTAATAAAGTATCAGTATGTCAAAAAGACCGAAGCCCTCTGGTGCTCAGGGAAGAAAAAAAAAAAGAAGAGAAGAAGAGGAAAACCGGAACAAATACAGAGGTAATATTATGTAATGAATGATGATCATATAAAATAAAACAAACAAACAGTTTGTGAACAAACTTCATGTTGGCCTAGTTAAAAGTTTAAAATAGGGTAATAACAATGGAGTTCAAGAGATCTGAGAGTTTGTAACATAATCGTAACATTTTTCGTGTCACATGATAACACGTTTTGATAATATTTTTACGTTAGTAGTAGTTTGTAGTATTTGGGGACTTATGGTATTTGGCTAATGGAATATAACTGGGCTTATTAAAATAGCAACATTTTATGTAAAATTCACTTTAAAGATGTATGTTTCTCAGTTTAATTTGAGGTGATAACAATAGAAAGGGCTAGTTTCGCAAAACATTGCTGCCATCTACTGGAAGTCGAACACTTTTCAAATTTATTTTGAAGATTAAACAGTAACGTTACTGTATGCTAGAGAAGTTTTCAAATGAATACAGTTTTGTGCTAAAAATACCAGATGTAATTATTATAGCTGTTTGTGTTTAATTTATAATGTGACTTAGGCGGCACCTACATAGGGTTAATTTTCAATAACTAACATTAACAAAAATAATAAATACTGTTACAAATGTATTGCCTATTGATAGTTCAAGTTAGTTATTACATTCACTAATGTTAACAAATGATACCTTATTGTGAGTGTTACCGTTTCACTATCATCAGCTTTTTTTATCATCAGAAAATCTATTATTGGTGGAATGGGCTGTGAAGAAAGGGGCACCAGGGCCAGCCCTGGTATTGGGAACTAGTAAAATACATAGAATTTAGACAAAAATGTATGAATTTGTATGAGTGAGGTTGTACAAATTTGTACGAATTAGCCACCTTGTAAAATACGTACGAATTGCCGTGAGATCAGGCTGGTTCCACAGAAAAATTCAACAGCATTTACTGTATTTATAATTTATAGTATAAATTAATAATATAAAACAGACCAAGGGAAAATCCTGTACTGTGCATGATTTGTATTATATCTATTACTACTTATTCTACTAGTTATGAATATTACAATCTAGGCTCATTGGAAAATGTGCCTCTACTTATATTTTTGCAAAATTATAGCTATTATTGAACTATATTGATGAACACTAAAACATAAAATGTTTATTCCCTATCACCTCAGAACATGTTTAATATAGTGTGTGATTTGTAAACAAATACATTTTGATGTTTATGTCATATAACCAGCTTCTTATGTATGGATATTCTGATATAGTAAACTTGCTTAGTAGCTCACCTGTTTAAGTTAGACTTTAGTGTAGTTGGAATGCTATTTTCAAATGTGATTTGAGGATTTTAGCACCACATTTCATTTCTAAACTGACGCATTACTTTCAACAGCCAATGTAATAAAACATCGCCACATTTAGTTGATCTATTTTGGAAAATACAGGACATACTTTTAGCAGTATTCCCTTTTAACATAATATAATTTTGCAAAAATGTCACCACAGGCATGTTTTCCAATAAACATGGGTTAAAATATCTGTTTGTTGTATGCCTATCAAATACCACAGAAGAAAGCTGAGGACAAGTGAACGAACATAAAATAGTGTGCTTGTGAAGAGGAAATTTTGATTGTAACAAAGAATGCTGAGAGCAGCAAAGGACAGCCAATGTCACAAAGCACCAGGCCTGGGGAGAGAGAGAAATCTTAATGACTTTTCTGACCCTCAGATGAGAAAGTCCCAGCGGCCTCAGGGAGTCTTGAAGGATTAGACTGCCCACTCCGCAAAAGACAACAAGCCTCTGATACTGCTATAACAGATTATTTGATGTTCGCAGATCATACTTCCTTTTGTTCAAGACCTTTTACCCTCAAACAGGAAATGTGAAGGGTGATCTCATTCATTTCAGATGTCATACACATACAGTTCTGTATGTTTGGAGACTGAAAGACACTGCAATGCACAATATCAATGTATTGACACCATCTACAATGCAAAGCCTTTTAACTTTAGAGACATGAATATTTTTATGAATTCTCTAAGAAGGGTTTGGAACTAAAATTGCTGAAATTTCTAAGAGGGCATCGCCGTAGGTGACAAAGTTTAATACTCAGACTCTCATTTACAAGTAAATGACCTTTTTAATGGCAAATTTATTTATAAATGAAATCTAAATGGAACTAATGACAGTAATTTGCACTCTTCGTACTGATGAATTTAATTATCATCAGAGCTCAACAAGTATGAAACGTGAACACAAGTGAAACACTGCCAATGTGTTTAAAAAACACACCAAATAAACTGGAATGTGGTAATTATGCTAAATTAATAAGGACATCAGACATATTTTATTGATATCATAATTATTAATACCTATTAATTTCATTAATTAAAAAAAGGACTCACAAATATTCATACAGCTGTAAAGCTATACATACATAAAAGTTTTAGTGTCTAAACAAACAAACAAAAAAGTTTAGAAAGACACTTCAAGTACACATAAATATGATGAATACTAATAAGATCAGATTATATGTGGGTGTTAAATATTATCTTCTTTTTGATAGTTCATTCAATTCATGTCATTTAAACCTGAAACATATGGTGATATCACAGAAAAAGCTAGTTTATCTCTATTTGGGCATGATTATAGTTCTTGTAATTTCATAAATAACTCAAGAGGCACTCAAGTCTCTACCGCCATCTTTGCCGTAATCAAAGTATAAATGGTATAAAAATAAAAAAAAAAATCCAGACTTACTATAATTATAATTCATCCGCACACTACTTAAAATGCACATAAGGTCACTGCGCTTCATGAGGAAAACAGCAGAGTAGTAGAAAATACCGTGATTTCATAGATCTGCTCCTTAAAAAGGACATCTTGACAGAGAGGGTTGCTGGGTTGCTGTAGAATATTTATAACATTTTTGAATGAGCAAAAAATCAACCAGCCTTGAATAGCATCACTCACTGATGAAGGGTTTTAGAGACCTTTCAAATCACAATATGTGGGCTGCACAAGAAACTTCAATCCAGCTAGAAGCAACTACATAAAAATCACCAAAAGTCTTATTTTGTCAAGACTGTCACAAAACTGTCAAAGAACTGAGAAACCTTTCAAAGGAGATGAACAAGAAATGTGAAAAAAGAATGTCACAAGTCTATATTTCGCAGGTGTGCAGAATGTGACATACACACTTTTTAGGTAATTATGCTGAGCTAACCATGCAGAAGTGATGATAGAAAGCACTATTTACAGTACACGGTACAGTACAGAACAAGCAAATATTAGTAAAGCTGCAAAAGATGTGAGACTCACAAAAAAACATCCCAAAAGTAACACAACCACAACAAAAACTGAGAGGGTCAGCAGCTGTTAGACAAAGTAACCCATGATTTGGAACTAAAGCCTGTATTTTAGAACCGACAGTATACTACAAAAAGCCTACACAGTGCTTATTCAGTGATCATAAAAACTTGTCTCTTGAGGTCTATGCGCTTCATAGTTTTGAGCAGTGTCTGAAAAACGTGTTTGGGGAAAGAGGATAAACTGATGTCTCGAAAGATAATGCAATAGTTCAAACATCATTGCAAAGTAAAAGTTGCTAATGCCGAGTAATGAATGAAAGCTTTCCTAGTCACTGCAGAGAGGTGAACACTGAGGATCTCGCCATTAAATTGGGATGAGAAAATCCTCATTTTTTCCATGTCAACAGTTTTGAATTTTACAAGAGGAGTGGGGAAAGCCATCAAATGGGTTTTGCATCTGTCAGCTTGTGCGATTTTTCAAAGTGTCCCTTGTTGTGCATGCTGTGATGCTGTTTAGTCTTTACTGGTGTTGCAGTGCCACCCTTTTGAACAGCCAATGAATTACCATGACTGATAACATTGCAACAGTACAAAAGGTGAGGTGACAAATCTCACATCCAAAACACAGTGCTGTACACAACTTTTCTCACCATAGTGTCCATGTTGTATATGTTGTATGTAAGAGATAATGCAAAAATAAACCCCAGTAAGAATTATCAACACCAGTTTTGCTTCACCTTGATGGGGCTTGACCATATTATCAGACTTATTACATAGCTACCTGGCAAATAAATAAATATATGGAAGTGAATCAAGTTCCAGAGAACTGTGTAATACATTTATATAATTGCTTAATATTGCAGTAACAGCACAAGCAAGAAACTGACTATCTATCTATCTATAAATTAACATTTTTAAATCGCTGTGGGCCCTCTGGACCTGTGGGCCCCAAAACCTTTAATCTAGAGCAACGACTCTGCATGTAATTACTCTGCAAATTGAACACTATAAAGTTGAAATCTTACCACTCGAGGCTATGTGTAGGAAGAGGCGAGCGTCCGAAGCTCTGATAGCAGCAGAATACCTGTCCTCTTTCCCCGGGACCTGCACTTTCCGCTCGGGCATGATTCGGACCCTGAGCCGGCCTCCCTCCGCCCCCAGCCACCACTCCAAAATCCGCGTTAGGTCCATTTCCAGGAACACAACCGGTGCGTCCTCGTACACATGCAGTCCTCCACATCCCGTTTTAACCATATCTTCGCCTACCTCCACCACAACTTGGTTGGACTTTCGACTGGCGTTGGTCAAACCCAAATTCAAAACTTTCGGCACGGGCCGTTTCTGTCGATACGGGAGCTGTCCAGTGCTGGATCTGTTGACGTTCATCGCTGCCAACTTTACATCAAGCAAACTGGCGATGGTTTTTTGCAAGGGAACGCAGCGCATAAGCAAGTTGGCGCGCACCGTGTAACATCCGTTAAACGACAGACAGTCTCCGTTAAGCGGGCGCTTTATAAACAGAGCCAAATAGTAACGTAACATCGACGGGACGGCGAAATCCACCGAGAGCGTCTTCCTTCTGATCCGAGAGGTGGAAGTCTGGTTAGAGTCCTTTCTGTCGGTGCCGTTGATGAACGCGGACGTGGGAAAAGTAGTAAGTGCGTCCGCGGCTCTCTGAGAAGCGCACTGCAGCTCGGGTAGAAATGCCGCAGACCAAAGAAAAAAGTAGAGTATCCGTGCAATCATGATTTAGGCTGAAAAGATCCTGTTTTCTGTTGATTCTGCTTCACTCCGGCACCCTCACTCTCTCCAAATGGGGTGCTGAATCAGGAAATGAATGAAGAGCTAGTCGAGTCTACATTTCTTCTCCTTGTGCATTAGGTTGTTTTTGCGTTTATCAAAGCTCTTGAGGTTGCTATTTAATTCCCGCATATTAAAGACGAATCATCCACAAAATATTTCCTCGGTAAGCTCATTAAATCGCATAAAAAAAGATTCGCCTCTTGTGGAGCTTCTTGGTATGCCTAACAAGTTCTCCAGGGCTGCTCAAAGGCTCCTTGTATCTGCATGCAATACCTCAGAGCAGAGGTGCAGTATCCTCTTTTTAAATATCTTCAACAGTCGTATAATAACAAATCCCTTACACGTTTAACGTGTCCACTTTTCGACAAGCCAACGTATTTACACGACAAACTGCGCGCGCTGAAAATCAAACATAATCCATAGCTCACCGCGTTTCTGCCGATCATAAGCAGAAGTTTATTTTCAATTTACGCTTCCTAAGAATACTTTTCGCTTTTTGGATGTGGTCTATCTAAATCGAGCGGGTCTTACCTGCGCAGCCAGTCAAAACGAGGGAGCCTTTTCAGCCCGAGCTGCTCATTTGAGGCTGCAATCGCCGCGTGTGCGCGAGCCCACTGTGCGCGTGCCACCACGGCGCTCCGAATTTTTTTTTTTTTTTTTTCTGTCGGATTGTGAAACTCACTTCTGCATCTCTTTATGACGTCAGCAGCAGCAGGTCGTTGCACGCGAATATGAGGGACGCGTTTCGAGACCCTTAAAACTACCTTGATTGGAGTCGACGCTCGTTACGGCGCAGGAAACTCACTGAAATGACCGAGATGGCACCTCCGTATGGCGGCATTGCGCCGTAATTAGTTTTTAATGAAAATCTGTGTATGACGAGCATCGCCTCCCAATAATTTAGCTACTCAGAGAATCATTCACAGCCTCTGTAATTATGTCATTCCACGTCACAGAGCCATCGGATTAAGCGCTTGATGCGTCAAACGCATACCCACTTTTTATGTTGCTCTCCAATACTATAATCAACTGAAGTATTGATTCATTTTATTTTAACAGTTTTACCAAAATCCTAAAATACGTCAAAGCAATTCTTAAATATCACATCTGAACAGAACAATGCAACATTTAAACAAATCACTTTTACGGGTCTTTTACGGGATTTTATCCGTGAATGATTGATATGAAATGATTGACGAAAACAGGGGGTGTAAATATTTCATGTTTTTAAATTAAGAGTTTCAAGTTTTGATAGATAGATAGATAGATAGATAGATAGATAGATAGATAGATAGATAGATAGATAGATAGATAGATATGGCTGTGGTAACTTTCTAAAGGTTAACATTTCATCATTTCGTTTCATTAAACCTCTTTCCGGAACATTCTCAAATTATGACATATGGGATAACGTGGATCATCAAGGTTTGCAAAAACCTGTGGATTTCATGCTAGCTTGAGTGCATGATTTCTTTAAACAAACGAGGGTACACCAACTAGAAAAATGAATGTATATATTTCTCAATTAAAAAATCATTATTTTCAGATAATATAATTTGTAATAATAATAATAATAATATTTTTTCATTTAAAACACATAAAATAAAAATGTCATTTCTAATTACCAAATGTACACTAACCACGGTTTGATTAAGCATTATTTAATGTAATCTTGTCTGTCAACTTTTTTAAAGAAAGTTATGGAATCATTATAAAGTGTCTACCAACTTTCTTTTGCTCCGCTAGATGGGAGTATGGTGCATTTGTTGGTGTGATCCTTGCCATCGTGACAAGCTCATTAATGCTCTCATAGCACAGGGATTTTAACAGCCTGCCACACGGGTGTTATCATTCCGGAAATAGAGTGACTAATTGCATGCAGTATCCTAATTGTTATGGTATGAAAGAGACAATCCGTTTAATGGTAAGGTTGTTTAATTAAGACAAGGTTACTGTGAGCATTGCATTGCTGAAATCAGATCAGATTTGACGTCTAAACTTCGGACTTTCTGCAACGTTATGTTAGTCAGTGCATCAAAAATATGTGATGGTGATAGTGCCATGTCAGAATAAGGAAAACTGTACTACAGTCTTGATTTGAACTCATTTGTAATGTTTTTAACTTTGAGGATCATTAAACCCTTTCGAAAGTTATAATAATCCATTAAAAGCGTTATTTTATATCTGCAATTCAAAGCTGGATTTGAATACATCCTCAGAATTAATCGAAAATGAATATAATGTCATAATTTACTCGCGTAGTTATAATTAATAGAAGTAATTGAATAAATAATCAAAGGACAGGTCATAGGAAGCGGTAGCAGTGTTTGTTTTGGTTTTGTGAATATATATATATATATATATATATATATATCTATTTTATGAATTAGATCAGATGATTCACAAGAGAGAAAAAAAATTATATATATATATATGTATATATATGTACACTACCGTTCAAAAGTTTGGGGTCAGTAAGACTTGTAATAGTCTTTAAAGAAGTCTCTTATGCTCATCAAGGCTGCATTTATTTGATTAAAAATATAGAAAAAAAAAATAGTAATATTGCAAAATGTTTTTACAATATAAAATAATGTTTTTTATTTTAACATACTTTAAAATAGAATTTATTCCTGTGATGAAAAGCTGAATTTTTATCAGCTGTTACTCCAGTCTTAAGTGTCACATGATCCTTCAGAAATCATTCTAATCATTCTAGAATGATCTATGTTGGATAATATCAACAGTTGTGCTGCCAAATATTTTTTGGAACCTGTGATTTTTTTTTTTTTTTTTTTTTTTTTTTCAGGATTCTTTCATGAATAACAAGTTTAAAAAGTACAGTGTTTATTCAAAATATAAATATTTTATAACAATGTAAATTATTTATTATTAACTTTTAATAAACTTTTAATTATTAACTTAATACATCCTTGGTGAATAAAAGTATTAATTTATTCTATTAATTTAAGTATTAATTTAATCAAATTTGAATGAAAGTCTGTTTGCCAAACTTTGTTTGACTCCAGAAGAGTGTGTGAGTCTCATGGACTTTTTTTTTTTTTCTTCTTGACACTTTCATAGTGCTTCTGAATCCCCTTTGAAGCTTGAAAGCCATTATTCAAAACTTCTTGATCTGCATTCCACAGAAGAATGAAAGTCGTGCTGCTTTAGAATGACATGCAGTTCAGAGTGTTTATGATGACAAAAAAATTGTAATATTTTTCTTGATGAACTATTTCTTAAATCAGTTTTATTTTGCCTGCTTACATCTAGACACTCATTAAAAGCTGTTTCTTGAAAATAATTAATTATTAAAACACTGTCTTTAAGAAGTCTTTTTTAAAAGAAAGTTGCATGCAAGGACATTTTCCAGTTAATTAAGAAAAAAACATACAAATAGTTCAGGGATTAAATATCTTACCATACTTGCTTGCTCAAGTTTTCTTGCGGTGAGAACAAATGAGTTCAGCAGTAATAATCATACACTGCAATGCAGAATACCAAATGATATCTCATTTCACCATGTCCTAGCATATTTCAATGTTCATCTCACTGGTTCATTGGCTCCCATTACTCATAATATGCTCATGCCTGAGATGTTTATCCTAGGAGCTGACAATTGCTCTTTGATTTAACGCCTGTTTGTGTGTGCATGTGAATATATGGACAGTTTTTCAATCATTTGATACACACTGCCAAGCTAAGTTACATGAGCTTTCCATAAGCATACAGAATGCTTTATGATCCAGCCTGGGGCCTCTTCCATGTTTTAGTATCTGTCTTACTGAAGCAGAGGAACAGTTGAATCCAAGTTAAGCATCTGTGCTGTGCAAGGAAACTTTCTTTCTTTTTGTTTTTTTTTTTTTTTTTGTTTCTTTTTTGTACTAGCCTCTCTGGACCTACATCCATGGAAAATAAAGTGGGTTGTTTTATTCATATGTGGGGGCCGGTGATAACAGATAGTATGGTGCAGGGGAATGAATCGGCTTCATTAATATTCGACACATCATTCACAGTAAATCTGAGCCTCTACACTGTACTCTGAATGAATGTACAAGCCTTTGAAATAGACAGTGAAGTTTCATTTCATGCAGTAATGAAAAGAACAGTGCACAGTGAATTCTTCATAATGTTCTTATTAATGGGCAAAAGGGGTAGAATAAAATGTGCAAATGGCTGAAAACTGCCTCGCCAATGAAATGGCCAAATCTTCTGAATGCTCTGCAACTGTTCAATGAATTTAAAAGAGAACATTTTTAATCAAAATAGTTGTCAATTATGAAAAGCCATGAGCACAAAATCTCCAGAATGCTAAAAATGAACTTCTAAAAGCCTGCATAGAATATTAAAGACACCTCTGAATATCTAAAGACCCAATGAATATTAAATTTCAAGTTCATCCAAAGATGAAAATTCAAACACAAACTTATAGCAGTTTATTATTTTACATTTTGGGGAATTAGTGGCTATTTTGTATTAATTTGTATGATCTAATTCGTACGCTTTTCGTACGATCAGGGATGTTATGGGTATGAGGTTAGGGGTGAACTTTTTTTTCTCTCTCTTCCATAAAAAAAACATACATATGAAATTGCCACGTTGTAAAATAGTTATGTTTTCCTGTGAGATCAGGCTGAAAATTCAGTCTTCATTTACTCATGCCCATGTCATTCCAAACCTTTAATCGGACGTGTTTTAGTCCGTACAGTGAAGGTCAAAGGGATCTAATGTTGTTAAAATTAACTTGCAATATTCTCTTTAAACTGTTTCTTGCCAGTACTGTAGTTCAAGCTAAATTCAAGCTACTATAACAGCTTTTACGGTAAAGTGCACTAATTAAATCATAGAGACTAATTTTTCTTGTGTTTTTGAAAATTGACAGTCCTTGGTTACTGTATATATCCATTTTAAAGGAAAGAGCAAAGTGAAAATCCTTTTAAAGCATCCAGTTTTGTGTTCCACAGAAGAAAGAAGGTCATATGCAAAGAAGGTCAAATGGATATGGCAGTGCATTTAAATTTTTGGCTGAACTGTTCTATTTAATTGATTTCCTTACAGTCACTATTGTCATTTAGAGTTTGTATTAGTAAATGTGAAATGTTCAAATGGTGTAACAGCATTTCACTAGTATACTGTTGATTAGATTTCTGTAACATTACTTTAGTAACTCCATTTGAATGAACTATGCAGGCTGGAGCTCATCAGAATACAAAGTGCCTTTGGGTGTATCTGTTTTCTGGGAGCCTGTGTAGTAAAAAAGATTTGTTTTATCAATGGCTCCTCATGCAGTCCCCCAAAACTCAAGAGTATACTGTAGGGTGGAGGTGCTGTGATAAATTGGTGCAAAATATGCACTTACAAAAGGCTCCCCCCTAGCGCTCTGTCATATCTTTAGAAGCCATAAATCAGGCTAGTTGCCAGTGTTCCACTTGCAGTGTGATCTAGGTTCTCCCCGTTCTGGCTATCTCTCCACTGTAGCACCTGAGGATGTTTAATTACTATACAAAGTAAAAAGTTTTCCCTTTGAATCACCCCGTGTCTTTATTGGTCCACATTTGTTGGGGGGCGACTGAAAAACAGTCCGATGCTGCACTGCTCATGTCATACATTTTGCATATGCTGTGGGATGGCTCGATGCATCTCTATTCCCAATGCATGCCGTTTTTCTATTTGTTTGATGAATCAAATGCAAACTACAACTGAAATATTAAAAAAAGACAGGTCTTTCATAACAACCACAAAAGGATTCATGAGCTGTCTTTGACTGACTTTGTGGAAACAGAGCAACAATCACTTCTGTCAGACACGCAGAGTGTCAAAATTAATTCTGACCTGGCATGGAAGCTGTTGGCTTGCGGGTGGTTGATTCATTTCTCCACCTTGGTTTCTAGAACGTTCTAGAAACTGCTCAATATGGGCTGTTCCAAATAGCAAGCTGTTTTGCTGCCCAATTTCTACATAGGCCTAAGGCAGAATTCTAAATGTGAGGTAACATATACTGATGCTTCACAAAATTTTGCAGGTAAAATGCAGTCATTCCAATAGTAATCAATGCAATCAGGAGTTCCGCTTAAGGACAAAAAAGTTCCTCAGGCAGATTTAGTTCATTTTCAAAACAGTCACGTGAAATCGACTTGGTTTGAAAGTGACCTCGGTGTGAGCAGTGCTTTATACATTGCTTTATATATCTTAATTTCCAAAATTAACATTCTATATGACATAAGTGAACACCACAAGAGTGTGTAGAACTTTATTTGATTCTTTCACACTTTTGGGGCACATGAGTTCCTGAGCAGGGTCAAATAGGGTAGACCAGGTAGAGTTGGTAAAGGGGTACATTTGAAACACCTTAAATACCTTGCAGGCACAACAAGTCTGATCTGTGATATTTGCTTCGCATATGCGTATTAACACCCTCTTTGATCGTGGAAAAAGTCTTTTTCCAAGGTAATTGTTTACATTTCACCACGTCCCTTCAACATTAAATAGCTTCTCATCCTTACATGACTGTTAAAGTTCATTTGTATTTTTGTAAACCTTAATCTATGCTCTAAAAACTGACATATTGCATGGCTTTGTGTCAATGCAAGGTCACCGTATAATCTAGAGAAATGTTTGAGGTTGTCAGCGGGGTACGGTTGAGACACAATGTATCTTTTATTTATTATGTTTATTGTTATTATTTTAATTAGGATATTGTTTGCATTTGATCTGTTTTATTAATTTAATTGCTGTTTGCAATTGTTCAGTGTTTTTACTGTTTACTGTACTCAACTTTTCAACTGTTACTATTAAAATGATGAACTGAAAGTAAGTATTGTATTGCATTACTGTACAGTTTTTTTACAAATTAACTACTTTTAACTTAACAAATAATCAAATAAAATACTGAATGGAAGTAAACGTTGAATTCTCCAACCCAGGCTCACTGGAAATATGTGCCTCTACATACATTTCTGCAATACCTTAATTACGTACCTTCATGCACGTTTCGTGGCAGTTTCAAAGTGAAATGTCCAGAAAGTGGCACTAAAGTATGTTCAATACGTGACCGTGGCACGTATTTATTACGTTGGTACAGGCACGTATTTCTGCGCTTTTATTACGCTGCTTGAGATACAGCTGTTCAGAATTCAAATATTCAAATATCTAAAATTGGAATCAATTTTTGCAATCCGCACACCTTCAGTGACTGACAGCAAAGCAGTCTCAGTTGAGTGGCTGTGAGATCAAGTTTAAAATAAAGAATAAAGTAACACTATAAGACATAAAAGAAATATACTGTAAGAAATATAATGTTGAATTTATGAGAAACATATTTGACCATATATCAAGTATACTTTGACATGTAAAGAATCAAATGATGTAAAGTATAAAAATGTTTCCCATTAAAAGCAATAGGTTACTGACCACAATGGAAAATGAATATAAAGGCCTGTTTTTGGTTTGGAAAATGTATATTTATTTATTAAGAAGTATGCAACAAAATAAACCCCATATTTAAGAAGCTGTGTAGTGACTTAGGAGTGAAATGGGATGTTTAAAATGCTGTCTTCATAGGCAGCTCACTTGTATTTGGTACACCTCCTTCATCAGTGAATCATACGGAAGCACTGCTTGTTAAAGAACCAGATGAGTTTCTCACTCCTGTGGTTTTACAAGCTGCCTCTTCAGCACCCAAGATGGAATATGAACCACCTTCATTGAAATCAATTATCATTTTTATCTCTTTCCAAAGAGCTTGAGGTGACACGTCTGAGGAGCATAGTCAGAGCTATGAATTGAGTTTGGTACATCTCCTTCCCTCCAGAAGCGTAAGTCACAGAGCCCTACAACCACACTTCATCACTCAGATGAAAGAGCTGAGAACTGTACATTATCATATTCAGTTGAATAATGACAAGATTTGATGTGATACGCATCCCCCCAAAAGCATGTGAAGTTAGGCAAGTTATAACACAAATTGAGTCAAGCATAAGAGAACTGGAGACGGCTCTCAAAATGACTGACTTAAATTTAAATGGATTTGAAATTATCTTCGTTTTGGCAAAAACAGGTTTTAGTGTTTGAATAATAATTAGGTTGTGGCACGAAGGGTTTAGAAAGCAGAATATCACTTGGCTCTGTAACTTTAGGGCAGAGAATGTCTGTTCCAATATATTCATGATGTAGATTTAATCATGATCTTTGGGTTTGGCGAGCTTAATATTGCAAGAAAGATGATAGCAGGTATTACAAACAGAACAGCATTGTCCAAACCTGTTTAAATTATGTAATATTATTGTTATTCAAATCCTAGATTGTAAAATGTTATTTTAAACTATAAATGACTAAAAATGACACACTGTACATGATTCATCCACTTATATATAAATATAATGCAAATTTAATAACTGGTAGTGGTTTTGAAACTAGTTAAACTTACATTAAATTTTTAAACAGTATTACGTCAAACTGCGTAATTTCAAAGAATTCCTGTAGCTTATACTGTAGCAATGCCTAGGTCATGAGTTGGATTCACAAAGGAATGCATAAACTGATTGATTGTATAACCTCAATGCAACGTAAATCTACATAAGAGAGAAAGAAAAAAAATGTGTGAAGAAGCTCTGGATCTGTACGATCCAGCACTAATAAAGGCTAAAGGATAGGACAAACACCAACTTTTAAAGTAATATTTCAACCCAAAATGAAAATTCTGTCATCATTTACTCACTCTCTTGCCATTACAAACCTATATGACTTTCTTTCTTCTGTGGAGGACAAAAGAAGATGGAATCCAGTGTTTTAAACCTCATGTACTTTCACTGTAAGGACAAAAGCAGTTGAAATTTATTCAGATATTTTGTTTGTGTTCTACAGAAGAAAGAAAGCTTTGGAATGATGTTTGATAACAAAGTTCGGGAGGAGCATGATCAGATAATCAACTAATTTGGCACAGGTGCAACTCGTCTAGCTAGCACAAGTCATATATAAGCACACAGCCGACTCACCTCCATCATTCGACTGTTTTTTCGGCATCCCCCCTCCACCCCAACTCCTCACTCTTAATCTATCCTCATCCTATACTTGGGATGGGGGGAGTTCTCTGGGTTTGGGCCATATTCCGGGCTCGGAGCCCTCCCCCAGGACAGCACGCCAAAATATGCTTACTGTTTACTCAACCAGATTAGATGTGAGGGTGAACTCATGAAATAATATTATGGTGAGTAAATAATAACAGAATTTTTTTATTTTGTGTAAATTGTCTCTTTTATTGCAAAAATCTACACTGGTTTAATGGCACAGAGGCAAGGGGTCACCACATAAACACCACACCAGACTTTATAACACCTGAACCACCGTTGCCTTCATCAGTCACCTCAACAAATCAAAGCAGACCTGTTCTGGTCCCATAATGCCCTGGTACAGCCCATTAGATGTCTGCAGAGGCATGGAGAGTGGGGCAGAGTGAAGAGACCTCAATTAGTTTCCTGTTGACCTCTGATCGCTGTATGACGACCCTCTGTATGAGCCGAGCGGAATTATACCATGGCTGGATTTCAGACTGATGTGTTCTCAAGCATCACTGGCCAATTCAATTTCCTATATGGATTACCAAGACAAATGCTAACGTGTGGGATTTCTCACACCTGCGTTGTCGATGAAAGCCATGACCAATATACTGAAGAAAAATCAAGCATGACTGTGTTAGAAAGAGCAAGGCAAGCATTTGATGTCTGATGTGTGCATGTGTGTCTGAGTGTGACTATGTGTGTGTGGCATCATGGCATTTGAGAAACGATGATCAAATGTTGTTAAAAGCAACTCAGGAGCTATGAAACAGCTGTCAACACAGGTTCATACATACATGTACATAACTGGCACATTCAGAATTTATTTTGACAAAATCACTTTTAGGCTTTTAAAAGGGGTCTACAATACTCAGATATACAATTTGTTAGCATTCCCATTCATCACGAGTCAAGTAAAGAACTACAGTTGAAGTCAAAAGTTTACATCCCCCTTTCAGAATCTGCAAAATGTTAATTATTTTACCAAAATAAGAGGGATAATACAAAATGCATGTTATTATTTAGTACTGACCTAAATAAGATATTTCATATTAAAGATGTTTACATGTAGCCAACAAGACAAAATAATAGTTGAAATTGTAAAATGACCCCGTTCAAAAGTTTACATCTCCTTGATCCTTAATACTGTGTTGTTACCTAAGGGATCCACAGCTGTTTTTTTTTTTTTTTTTTTTTTTTCTTTTTTTAGTGATAGTTGTTCTTGAGTCCCTTGTTTGTCCTGAACAGTTAAACTGAACCCTTTTCAACAATGACTGTATGATTTTGAGATCCATCTTTTCACACTGAGGACAACTGAGGGACTCATATGCAACTATTACAGAAGGTTCAAACACTCACTGATGCTCCAGAAGGAAAAACGATGCATTAAGAGCCGGGGTGTGAAAACTTTTGAATAGAATGGAGATATGTGTATTTTTCTTATTTTGCCTAAATATGTTGCCTATTTATTTTAATTTAGTACTTTAGTACTCAGAGGCTACAGAAGATACTTACATGTTCCCCAGAAGACAAAATAAGTTAATTTTGATCTTCAAATTCAAAAAGTTTTCACCCCCGGCTCTTAATGCATAGTTAATGCATAGTAGGATGTAAATGTTTGAACGGGATAATTTTTATAAATGTTATTATTATTATAACTTATTTTCTCTTGTGGACTGTACACATATGTGAAATATCTTATTCAGGTCAGTACTACATAAACTAGAACATTTTGTATGATCCCTCTTATTTTGGTAAAATAATTAACATTTTGCAGAATCTGAAACAGGGATGTAAACTTTTGACCACAACTGTAGTTCTTTCACGTGACTCTAGATGAATGGGAATGCTAACAAATTGTATATCTAAATATTGTAGACCCCTTTCTAAAAGTCTAAAATTGACTTTGTCAAAATTAATTCTGCCAGTTATGTACATGTATTTATAGAGTGTTTTTCACAATACATATTGTCTTAAACCAGCTTTACTGTAAATCATTGTGGTAATATCTATAATATCTTGATATCTTCATGTCATATAGTTGAATTTAGCAATTTTTTTTGTTTGTTTGTTTTTGTTTTTTACATTGTATAATGGTATTAAGCAATCAGGTTCTTGTAAAGAACTATATATAGTGTATTGAATATTATGTCCAATTTTATATAGATTGCTATATGATAATACAGTTCACATTTTGCAACAACATAAAAATGTAACATAAGCATACAGCTGAGATTTGCCATATACACAAAACAATTTTCACTCAGAAATTACTTGTAAATTTTACAATTAATTACAAAGAAACCGCAATAACACAGTAAATTAAATGTGAAATTTTGGAGTAGAAAGACTAAAATACTATAAAACGTGCTTTAAAATTCAGTTTTATTTACAACTTTGAAAAAAAAAAAGTGACAGTGTAGTTGTGACGGGGTCAGAGACTGATCCGGAGACGGGCGATCCACATGCGACATCTTTATTAGCAAAACGGAGTACACCAGGCAGAGTTCAAAACACCAGCAAACGGGAACAACGAGGAGTATCCAAAGAGTAAACAGTAATCCAGGCAAAGGGGTCGGGGCAGGCAGCAAGAATCAACAAACGATAACAAACAGTCCAGTCGGCAACAGAATAACAATAGAAAGGAAAACGCTCAGGATTGATAGTCTAGCTAACCAAAACTTTGCGAAGATCCCGCCAGATCGGCCGGCTTAAAATGGCCGACTGACGGGAAGTGAACCGGGAAACCCGGAACCAGAAGTGGGAGTCCAGGTACGGGGTTATGGGAAATGTAGTTGGTTAAAAGTCCGGGGAGGGTTCCCGCTGGCGGCGGTCGGAGGGAGCCACAGAGACCGCGGTGGTGACAGAGCCCCCCTGCGAGCGACTCCTGGCGCGAGGAGGTGCCCGACGCCGGGGTCTACCTCTCCTACGAGGAGCTGGTCGATCCGGGTGCGCCGAGTGAAAGCTGAGTGTGAGTGAGGGGTCGAGGATGTCCTCGGCCGCGACCCAGGATCTCTCTCTTCAGGGCCAAAGCCCTCCTAGTCTATGAGAAATTGGAGGTGACCTCTCCGGCGCCGGGAGTCCAAGATCGTGTTGACCTGATAGACCTCCTCGCCGTCGATGATGATGGGGGGGAGGTCCCTGTGAGGCGGTCTCCTCTAGGTTCTCCACTCCTCCCGGGTCGTCAGCGGGCTTCAACAGAGAAACATGAAAAGTGGGTGAGATACGATACTCTGCAGGCAGTTCCAATCTGAATGATACAGGTGTGATTTGTTTAATGATCTTAAAGGGACCCACGTACCTGGGATTTAACTTTTTGCAGGGTCGGCGGAGGCGCAGGTCTCGAGTTGAGAGCCAAACCCACTGTCCCGGTTCATAAGGAGGGTTGGGCCGCGGTCGGCCTGGGCTTGGGTGCGGCGCACAGCACTCTGGAGATGGACATGAGCCCGGTTCCACGTCTCCTCGCTCTGCTGAAACCAGGAATTGACTGCGGGGTGGTCTGATGGTTCACCTGACCAGGGAAACAAAGGCGGTTGGAACCCTAGGATGCATTGGAAGGGGGTGAGCTGAGTGGTGGGTTTCCGTAATGAGTTCTGTGCGTATTCGGCCCAAAACAGGAAGCGACTCCAGTCTCCCTGATGATCGTGGCAGTAGGATCGTAGGAAGCGAGACAGTTCCTGGTTTAGTCTCTCGACCTGGCCATTGGCCTGGGGGTGGTATCCCGAGGTGAGGCTGACGTTTATTCCGAGCAGACGACAGAAGCTGGCCCAGAGGCGAGACGAGAACTGGGGTCCACGATCGGACACTATATCTTCAGGTAGCCCATAGAATCGAAAAACCCAGTTACAGAGGAGTTCAGCTGTCTCCATGGTGGTGGGAAGTTTGGTGAGGGGGATGAATCGGCAACCCTTGGAGAAGCGATCAATTACCGAGAGTACCGTGGTGTAGCCGTTAGAGGGAGGCAGGTCTGTGATAAAATCGACGGCTATGTGTGACCAAGGGCGTTGTGGCAAGGGCAAGGGCTGGAGCAGGCCGGCCGGCAGGCGGCGGGGAACTTTGGAGATGTTGCATGTAGCGCATCTCTTGACAAGGTCGATGGTGTCGGCGCGTTGGTGGGGCCACCAGAATCGGTTGGAGAGCAACTGCAGGGTGGCCTCGATCCCCCGGGTGGCCCGAGCTAGGGGAGTTGTGTACGTCAGCTAGGACCCGGGGTCGAAGGGCGAGCGGTACGTAAGTAAGGTTGGCGGGGCAGTCGGCTGGTGTAGGGTCTTGGGCCTGGTCCTCAGAGATTTCAGTCATAATATCCCAGTTTCTGATGAGCTGGCGGGTTGGTCGGGTTCGAACTAGCGGGAGAGCGCGTCGGCCTTAGTATTCTGGGAACCGGGGCGGTAGGTGACTGTGAAGTCGAAGCGAGAGAAAAACAGAGCCCAACGGGCCTGGCGATGATTGAGTAGCTTAGCTGAGCGGAGGTATTCCAAGTTCTTGTGATCGGTGAGAACTGTAAAGGGGTGTTTGGCGCCCTCTAGCCAATGTCGCCACTCCTCCAGGGCTAGTTTGATGGCTAGGAGTTCGCGGTTGCCTACGTCGTAATTTCTCTCGGGGGAAGTCAGCTTGTGGGAGAAGTACGCACAGGGGAACATCTTAAGTGACTCGCCCTGACGTTGGGAGAGCACCGCTCCTACCCCGGTGCTAGAAGCGTCCACCTCCACTATGAAAGGTTTGTCAGGGTCGGGATGGTGGAGGACAGGCGCCGATGTGAATCTGTGACGGAGATCATTAAAGGCCTGGAGTGCTGGTTCGGACCAGGTAAGACGTGAGGTGCCCTTCTTAACCATGGCCGTGAGTGGTGCCGCTACGGTACTGAAGTGGCGGATAAATCGTCGGTAAAAGTTCGAAAAGCCCAGGAAGCGCTGGAGTTCTTTGAGGGTCTTGGGTCGGGGCCAGTTTAACACAGCGTTCACCTTCTGCTCATCCATAGATACTCCTTCGGGCTGATGACGTAACCAAGAAAGGAGATCTTGTCCAGGTGGAATTCACACTTTTCCTCTTTGGCATAGAGCTGGTGTGAAATGAGACGCTGGAGGACTGCCCGAACGTGAGTGATGTGTTCATCATAGGTGTTGGAATACACGAGGATATCATCAATATAGACTATCACCCAGCGGTTCAACATATCTCGAAACACGTCGTTGATGAAGGCCTGGAAGAACGACGGACTGTTGGCCAGCCCAAAGGGCATCACCGTGTATTCATAGTGGCCCGAGGTTGTGGAGAAGGCGGTCTTCCATTCATCCCCAGCGCGGATCCTGATGAGGTTATAGGCTGACCGTAGGTCCAACTTGGTGAAGATTCTGGCAGTGCGGAGTTGTTCCAGGGCGGCGGGGACGAGCGGAAGTGGATAGCGGTATTTGATGGTGATGTCATTTAGCCCTCGGTAGTCGATGCAGGGGCGGAGACCTCCGTCCTTCTTTTTGACGAAGAAGAAACCCGCCGAAGCTGGTGAGGTGGATGGTCTAATGAAGCCCTTGGCCAGCTCCTCCTGGATGTATGTGTTCATGGCTGTAGATTCGGCTTGTGATAGTGGGAAGATGCGCCCTCTAGGGGGTGTTGCCCCGGGAAGGAGGTCGATGGCACAATCCCTGGCCGGTGGGGAGGTAGCTGGGTGGCCTTGAGAGGGCTGAAGGCCTCGAGGAGGTCTTGATATTCCAAGGGGATGGCTTTCTTGACGGGCTGGGTCTTAGAAGGGATCTGTAACGAGATCCTAGGTTGGAGACAGTGTTCTTGGCAGTAGGGTGACCAATGTGAAATGGTGCGATTGGTCCAGGTGATGGTGGGTCCATGAAGGTTGAGCCAGGGGTAGCCTAATATGACGGGAGTGTGGGGTGATGTGATGACAAAGAAGCGAATGATCTCGTGATGGTTGGGTTCGATGTGGAGGGTGATGTCATCAGTGGTGTGATGGATCTTGCCGGAGCCTAGTGGTGCCCGTCGAGGGCGGCCACTGTAATATGTGAGGAACAAGAGGAAACAGGTACGTGATTAGTGGTGACAAACTGGGCATCCATAAAATTCCCGCAGCCCCGAGTCTATCAGAGCGGTAGTCTTAATTGTAATATTCCCGAAGGCCACAGTCACTGGGATCTCACAGCGATTGAGTGAACATTCATCACTACTCACCGAGGTTGGCGGACGTGGCGGACGCGTGGGGCAGTTTGCTCTGATGTGTCCAGGTTCCCCGCAATACAGACACAAGTTGCTTCGGAGCCTTCTCTCCCTCTCCTCCGAAGACAGCTTAGTCGTGCCGATCTGCATAGGTTCAGGCGTGGTGTCAACTACGGAGGTAGCATGAGGCGTGGGCGCAAGCAGCCGGCTGGGTTTGCGAGCCCGCATGATGTTGTCCACCCGGATCGAGAGATCGATAAACTGCTCTAATGGGAGGCCCTCATCCCGACACGCCAGCTCAACTTGTAAGTCCGGGTTGAGTCCCTTGCGGTAGTGTAATTTTAAGGGGCCATCGTTCCAACCACTCTGGGCCGCGAGTGTTCGGAAGGTCAGTGCGTAATCAGCCGCCGTACGCCGGCCCTGCCGCAGCGCCATTATTTGCTCTCCCGCCTCTCCGTTCCCTGAGCTAGGTTCAAACACCTCCCTAAAACGTTGCAGGAAAGCAGAGAACGAAGGAAAGGTGGGTTGGTCTAGGCGCCAAACCGCCGTGGCCCACTCCAATGCCCTCCCAGTAAGCAGTGAACACACAAACGCTATCTTAGCCTCGTCAGTGGGGTGTAAGTGCGGCTGCTGACTGACAAAAAGCGAACATTGAAGCAGGAAGCCCTTACATTTCGCGGGAGTCCCATCAAACTTTTCCGGGAAAGCCAGGCGTGGGCCGGCGGCGACCGCTTGCGCTGCTGGTGGTGGTGGTGTGGGCGCCGGCGGTGGTGTCGCTGGTGGGCTCAGCTGCAATCCCTGCAAAGCTTGCACAAGCTGTCCTGTGAGGTTGGTTAAACGGTCCAGCTGCTGCTGATGGGCCAATAGCGTGGAGGCTTGTGAAGATAACTCCGTAGCGATTTGCAGTACCGTAGCGGGGTCCGTTGTGGGCGCTGGTTGAACTGTCGCTGGATCGTGAGGTGGCGAAGTTTTCTGTGACGGGGTCAGAGACTGATCCGGAGACGGGCGATCCACATGCGACATCTTTATTAGCAAAACGGAGTACACCAGGCAGAGTTCAAAACACCAGCAAACGGGAACAACGAGGAGTATCCAAAGAGTAAACAGTAATCCAGGCAAAGGGGTCGGGGCAGGCAGCAAGAATCAACAAACGATAACAAACAGTCCAGTCGGCAACAGAATAACAATAGAAAGGAAAACGCTCAGGATTGATAGTCTAGCTAACCAAAACTTTGCGAAGATCCCGCCAGATCGGCCGGCTTAAAATGGCCGACTGACGGGAAGTGAACCGGGAAACCCGGAACCGGAAGTGGGAGTCCAGGTACGGGGTTATGGGAAATGTAGTTGGTTAAAAGTCCGGGGAGGGTTCCCGCTGGCGGCGGTCGGAGGGAGCCACAGAGACTGCGGTGGTGACAGTAGTATATACTGGCTTATGTGCATTTACTGTATATATAAAGGTAAAGAAGTAGGGCATACTGTATATCTTAATTTTAATATATAACTGGGCAATAATATAGTTCATATTTTTCACTGATAACACTCTAAATATATGTAGTTGTATAATTTGTTATTAATTATTCATCTGGTATGTAACTGAAGTTACATACCAGATGAATAATTTGTTTTGTTTTGTTTTTTACATAGTTTGTTTTGTTTTGTTTTGTTTTATTAATCATTGGAATCCTAAAGTGATATATTTAATATCATACTGCCCACTCCCAAGCCATTTAACTGAGGAGTTCATTGAAAGTAGTAATGGTGTAATAATTATTATACATATCAACTGTAGGGCTAAAAAAAAATCAGTTGATTAACTTTATAAATTAAAATCAAAAATCAGCCAAAAGTAAATGTTGCATTATATCCAACCCTGCATTATATGCAATATTTACTTTAAAGTTTACATTCTTAAATAATAATAATAATAATAATAATAATAATAAAGTAAACATTAATATAAATGTTGTGACATGGCATGATGAGCCAAATCTAAGGTCATAATGGGCCAGCTTTGGCCCGCAGGCCATGATTCAGCTGTCTTTGAGAAAGTACATAATATCTTTAGTCCCCTAGTGTACAAGCCAAACACAAGAGTGGCAATAAGCAAGAAAACTCCCCGTGATGACTGGAGAAACAAACAAAATAGTTCTTCAGATTTATATTTGAGAGTGGAAGAAACACAGAAAAATATGTCATGAATCTTGCTTAAATTAAGGTGTGAGTACACCCTTGATTAAATTGAACAAATACGTCATTCTAGTATGTAGTATGTCCTTTTCTAAATATACTGCTCTGACCCTTTTTGCATGGCATTGACTGTGCAAGTTCATGGAAAATTGTCACATCTATCTTTTTAACTACTGGAAGATGACCTTCTTGAGTGCCCTGATGTTTAATAGGGAGTGCTGCTAGATTTGTTTCTACAAATCCCCCACAGGCACTCAGAAGCGTTAAGGTTGGGTGAAATGCTTGTCCTCTGCAAGATTTTCACCTTGGGAAAATGTATAAAGTCACTGTCATGTTGTAAAAATGCCAAACAGTGCATAGAATGAGAAAAATGTAGCATCTTCTGTTTTAAAATTCCATATTACATGTGTAAATTCATGACATTTTTGATAAATCAACCCTTCAGCACTCATAAATCCCTTTATGTGAACTCTGCTACCACTGATCTTTACTGTGGGAACCAGACACTTCTCACTCCACACTCCTCCATCAGCTCCATAGCATTATGGATGCTGTTAAATTCAAAATGATTGATTTGGTCTCATGAGAGCAGAGTAAGGAATCCCGGAGGTTTTAATACAGGCCTTGGACATGGCTAATGCATTTCTTGGGCTTTGGTTACAGTGTGTACTTTATTTATGCCAGTTTTCTCATAGCTTTTGGCATCTCTAAGACATTTGGTATTTTTCTGCTCTTTTCTTAGCAAAAATCACTCATCAATAAACAAAGCCTAAAGCAAAGGCCTGATAGCTTCCAGAACCTTGTCACAAGCCCAGGGTCCTCCTGTGCCATTGTCCACTTTCATGCAAAGAAATAAGTCTTACAGTTCTCTCCCAAATGGTTTCATTGTTGTCAGCATTATATCTGATTGTCAAGAAATGACTCCTATTTAAATGTTTTGGTTTAATATACTCACCTGTTACTCAAAAAATGATCAAATTTGATTTTTAAAAAAAAATAATAATATAAATAAATAAATAAATAATATTGTTATGCTCTTGACCAGCCAGACTTCCTGGAACACTAATATGTTAACTATAACAACCCTGAGCTAAGATTTAGTTTAATCCCTTTAAATGACTGTCATATGCGAAAGATGTTTTTTAGTACCAGATGGTGTTGTTGTGACATCTAACAGAAGGTTTTAACAGGGTCATACTAACAAGCTAAGCCTTGACCACTTGGGTTCAGAAAGTACAATTCTAGTCTTGAACACAAGCAGAGAGCATACACACATACTCAAACATGCACTCCATTCCTGCACTATGCTTGTAATGCCACTTCTCCTCATGCACAAAATTGTTTTGGAGTTTAAATTACAGAGAACGGCCAAAAATTGTATGTAAATCTCATTTGGAAAATGTCGCGCCACTCATTTGTATGAAAAAGCGCTGCTTTCTTTCTTCTTTTCCACTCAGGCTTTAAATCCATAGCTTCATGGCGTCCTCATTCTCTGCTTCCTGATAAGCAATGGTATGAGGCTTATAGTTTACAAACGGACAGTAATACAGAAAGCCAGTGTCTGTGCCGTGCATATGAGAGTTTGTTATTCAATATCTGTCTTATGTTGCAGTCCTCTGATCTCCAAATAGCAACAAGAGTAAAGCTCTGCTAACAAGAGCCGCACAGTAAACATCACTATCAATAGGCTACAGCTGAGATGTCTGAAATGAAATGGCCCTTATTTTATGACCTTGTTTCAGCTAGTGTCACCAGATGAGACCATGCTAAAAATAATCTTCAAGTTCTTGTTTTCCATATTATACTCTGTTTTTCCACACTGTGTGATTTAGTCAAGTAAAAAAATAATAATAATAATAATAATAAAAATGTTCCTTAGTTAGCATGCATTGCTGGTCCTGGAACAACATTCTGGTCATACTTTATTTTAAGATCCAATTCTCACTATTAACAAACCATTAACTATGACTTTTGCCTCAATAAACCACTAATTTGCTGCTTATTAGGGATGTAGAATATGGTCATGCAGAATATGTGCTTTATAGTAAGTCATAATAAATAGCCAAAATGTTATGAATAGACATGCTAATAAGCGCCTAGTTAATAGTAAGAATTGTTTCCTATACTAAGGTCCTACCAACATTCTTATGATAATCACAGATTTAAACCCAATATTGTGACCTAACCAGAAACAACACATTGATCAGAGTTTTTGTCCTAACCAGTTGTGACTCCAACAAAACAACACGCTTTTGTGGTTTTAGGCTTGTTTGTTTGTTTCTGTGGCATTCTGTAGCTTTACCAACACTGAAAATCATAGAAAAGCACAAAATAAAACAAAATCGTTGAACTTGTTTCACATTTCTCTGCAGTTTCAAAGTGAAATGTCCAGTGAGTGGTGCTTAAACGCACATTCAGTATGTGACTAAGGCCGTGTTTTTATTGCGTTGGTAAAGGCATGTATTCCGGCATTTTTATGTTGTTGCTTCAGGCATGTATTGCAGTGATTCATAATTCAAATATCCAGGGAGTGTTGCTAAAAGGTTCATGCTCGTGTTGGAAAAGAACATAGCCCCTACAATCAAACCCAACCCTAAACCTACCAGATAGTGGTTACGAAAGCAAAAGTAATATAAAAATGCATTCGCTGAAACTACCATGCTATTTTAACTTTCTTCTATGTGGGTTTTGAGCGTCATTTATAAAACTGTAAACATATTTTGTGTGAAACATAATAAATGCTGAATTAACTTTTACTGCTTCTAGTGTTTATTTCAACTAAAAACTGCTGGAATTTGTAGGTATATTTTTTTAGTTTTGCAGAAATGTACATAGAGGCACATATTTCCAATGAGCATAATGTTAATGCTGCTCAAAATCTAGCTAGCCTATATTACAGGAGACCAGGGGATAAACATAAACAACAGTCTTTAATAATCCAAAACCAGGGGGTAACACAGGGCAGGCAGGAACGAACACTTATATAGCCCCTCCACCCAAATTTCTTGGGGGGAAATTTTGGGTTCCCTAGCTGGAATAGGCTCTGAGCAGGATTCAGGATCTGAGGCCCTCCCTGGGCCAGAAGTGGGAACAACAGCCCTCCCTGGGCCAGACTTGGGAACAGGAGCCCTCTCTGGGCCGGACATGGGAACAGGAGGACTCTTTGGGCAGGATGTAGGAACAGGAGCCCTCTCTGTGCTGGACTTGGGTACAGAAGCCATCTCTGGGCTGGTTTGTGCACCGTCCGGCAGGCTTGGCAATGGAGCGTCCAGCAGGCTTGGCAATGGAGCGGCTGGCGATTCTGAGCTGAGGACTAGGATAGGGATGGTTCTGGGAGCTGGATACAGAGAAAGGGAGGTAGTTTTCAGCGCTGACTGGACAGATGTTAAATATCCAGGTCACATAACCTGTTTTCTGAAATATCCTCCAGGAAAGCACCACCCCTGGCTGTATTTTGTGATTGATTGTGTTGTATAACACCTAACTTACTTAAATGTAAAGTCATAAGAATGACAGCAAAGGGAAGAGTTTTCAATTAACATAGACTTGCATTTCATTTGGTTCCTTACATAATGATTAGAGAAAACAGACTGAAATGCAGTTAGACTCATTGATAGGAAGCTGCTCCAAACTTAAAACCACATCATGTTTCTCTTACTGTTCAGTGTTTATGTAAAACCAGTCACTGTGAAAGGAGAGGGTTAAACAAAGGTCACTCATATTTGCTAAAGAGGAAACATGATGAAATACAAAGCCAATTCGAGCTCAGTCGATCATTGAACGAAACAATGAGGAACTATTATGCTGGTCTGTATGCTTTCACACTAGAGAGCACACCACTGTCTCTGATGCGTTTTATCCATGCTCACATTAGATGCATTAGAGATAATGCATCTATTACATCAAAAGAAACATCTGAATTCCAACACACGCAGGATGACCAATCAAACAGAGCCCACGCACAAACCCAGACGCAAGCCGGTGACTCTTATGGGCATTAAGGGAAGATGAATGCTGAAGGGGGTAATACAGTGACTCAGATGGCAGTAATAGGTTAAGCTGGCTCTGCGGAGGAAGCAGTTTTGGCATTTAAGTTAGCTAATTGTCACCCTCCCCATTCTGTCTACTGCTGTTCTAATATTCTTTTTTTTATTATTCTTTTTTTATATTATTATTATTCTTTATTATAAAGGCTTGGTTTTCCATTCAGTGTTTCTCTGTTTTCTCTCTTCTTCTGCCACTGTGGCTGTGCATTTCAAGGACTCTTGGGAGACTGGAGTGTGGGGGTTGCAGGGACAGGAATAGGATTGAAACAGTTGGATTAGGCTCTTTCCTGTCTCCTGTAGTTGCTGGATTTTATGATTAATTGTCTTAAAGCATGCTTACATAAGGAGACAAACAATTAGGGTTAAAGGAGAAGTCCACTTCCAGAACAACAATTCAGAAATAATTTACTCACCCCCTTGTCATCCAAGATGTTCATGTCTTTCTGTCTTCAGTCGTGAAGAAATTATGGTTTCTGAGGAAAGCATTTTAGGATATTTCTCCATATAATGGACTTCATTGGTGCCCTGATTTTGAACTTTCAAAATGCAGTTTAAATGCAGGTTCAAAGGGCTTCAAACGATCCCAGCCAAGGAAGCAGGGTCTTATCTAGCTAAACGATCTGTCATTTTTTTTTTAGAGAATAAAAATTTGTATACTTTTTAAAGCACAAAAGCTTGTGTAGCACAGGCTCTGGGGTGCACATTCACGATGCTATGTACTATTGAATCACGTCAAAAGGTCACGAGGAACGTAGGCGGAACTTCAGACCCAGTGTTTACAAAGCGAACGCGTGAAGACTAAGAAAGTGCAAGTAAGTCAACGCTGTTTACAAACAAAAAAGGTACAATGATGTCGGACGATTCTGAAGTTGTAGGAGAAAATAAGATGGAGTTTTTTGACATACTCTTCCTTTTTGAGCCGGAGTACACAGATGATGAACTTAGACGCGATTCATAGTAGTGATGGGAAGTTCGGATTTTAACGATTCTGACTCTGACCTTTAAGTCTCATTCAGCAGAAAGAACAAATCTTTTTTCGAGTCATTTCATTCATTTTAGCAAAATCAGCATCACGTGACAGCCCCATAAGATGAACGAACGACTCGGAAAAACCCGAAGACTCAAAACAGGTGAACTAATTCCAGCACAGAATTTAATAGGATGTTGCGCATGTGCGACTGAACGGATGACTCCCAGAGACAACTCGTTCTTCCCGAGTCCCATTGAAGATTCGTTCAAAATGAACTAATCATTCAAGAACAACCCATCACTAATTCGTAGCATCATGGATGCACATCCCAGAGCCTGTGCTACATGAGCTTTTGTGCTTAAAAAGCTTCTTTTTTTTTTTTTTTTTAAATGACCAATCGTTTCACTAGATAAGACCCTTCTTCCTCAGCTGGGATCATTTAGAGCCCTTTGAAGCTGCATTTAAACTACATTTTGGAAGTTCAAAATCAAGGCACCGATGAAGTCCATTGTATGGAGAAAAATCCTGAAATGCTTTCCTCAAAAAACATAATTTCTTTACAATTGAAGACAGAAAGACATGAACATCTTGGATGACAAGGGGATGAGTAAATTATTTGTAAATTGTTGTTCTGGAAGTGGACTTCTCCTTTAATTTAACATGTTAATTTAGTGTGATTTGTATTTTAAAAAGTGTGAAAATAAATACAAATTAAATAAATTAAATTTAAAAAAATTAAAATGTGAAAATAAATAAATTAATAAAAAACAATGTATAAATGTGGGGGTTTCCACTACCATGAAACGGCAACATGTTGAGGTTCTGATTTTGTTTGTTTGATTGTTGGTTGGAAGCAAAGCTTCTGGAACACTAATTTATGTTGGAGCAAGCAAACAAACAAACAGTAAGGATACTATTTGTTTGTTTGCTTAATCCAACATAAATTAATGTTCCAGCTCAAGTGTTTTTAAGCATTACATTGTATTTATGTATTTTATTTGTGAACTGAAGTTCATCTATTCTTTTAACAGTCACTTTCTTTTTGGAGTGTCAGTCATCAAAGCTCTGTAAATACTACAGATGTCATGATGGTTAATGTTATATAGAGATACCTTTAAATTGACCAAGACATTTTATTTTAAGGTGTTTTTGTTACAGTGAAATTCTACATTTAAGTACTGACTAATATTAATCAGGGTTAGTGATTGGTTTAGGGTTACTTGCATGTATTTACGCAAAATTAAGTGTTATTATAATAGTTAGCACATGTAATGTGCAACAAAGACACATTAAAATAAAGTGTTAACTTTAATCTCATATTTTGTAATTAATATAATTAATATTTTTGTGAACATATTTACTTTTAAATCATAATCTGTTTCTCGTCATCTTATCTGTGTCTATCCAGTATTTCTTCTGCTACAATGCAAATCCTTTTTTTATATATATTACATATTTCATAATAGGCAAACAGGAAGAAGGGACAAAGGAAAAAAGGATGAAGGAGGAGATGGGAGGGGGTTATTTATTTCATTTCTTTTCACCTGCTGAAGCTGAGTCACCCTTGATCGTGCAGTACTTCTGCCAGATATTCATTCCCCTCAGGCCACATCATAATCCCATTTCCTCCTGTCCTGGTACTTCATCTTTCTCACTTAATGTACGTCATATGGTTTTATTGCTGGGAGCCCCCCCTACTCTCCAGCCCACTCTCTCACTCCTAATGGGTTCCATCATTGATCCCCCAGCTAGTTTGTTTGGTGTTTGTTGTTTGCTAGCTTTCTAGAGATTTAAGGTACGCATTGTACAATGGGGAACAACTTTTGCTGAAGAACATCTAGGCTAGTATAACCACAAAAAAAAAAAAAAAAAAAAAAAAAAAAAAAGATGTCAGTAAAAGCTTGTGTATTATTTTCTAGCCAGCATTTATTTTGAAATTAGTTTTTTTGTTCTTAATAGTGTATTGACCACTGGAATGTTTTGCTTTCGCTTTTAGCTAATTGAACATTATGCCACCCATTGGTTAATGTATATTCATATATATTCATATATATTCATATTCAATGTATATTCTTTGTATCATATATAAACTCCACTGTCTAGCCTATATTCTTCCCAAGAATTGCCAGATTAAGCATGAAGAAATAGGCTACGAAAAAAAAAAAAATCAATCAATCAATCAATCAATCAATTTCCCATACATTCATCCATTTATTTTACCCACTACACTTTATTTTAAGGAGACACTGTTACAGTGTAAGTACACAAGTGGTAGTTTCAAATAATAATAATAATAAAAAAGTTTCACCAAAAAAGTCACAAAAATATATATATTTTTTCATGTCATTACATTGTTTAGAGCATTAATAAAATGTTATATATATATATATATATATATATATATATACTAAAAATATATATATATATGTATGCTATGTCCTTGATGGAGGACATCGGGACTCATGAACATGCATAGGCAAAAACTTTTTTTTTTTTTTCCTTTTTTTAAATCACCAATACGTTTTTGTTTTCAGGATTTTTTTTTTTTTTTTTTTTTTTTTACCAAAGTTTGTATAAAGATGAGTCTCAACAATGTTAGAACAGAATGATTTTATATACCATTTTTCTTTATGCAAAACGTGTGTAAAAAGGCCATAAATGGGTTTACTCATTATATACAATGTATCTATAGAATAAACCTAATTAGCATATTAATGTGTTTTTGGGGCAACATGTAATGAAAAAAATAAGTGTAATAATGAGAGATAATTGACAATAATTGACAAGATTTTTATAATAATACATAATATTTCATAGGAATATTAAAATATAATTTATTTTCCTATTCGTTTGTTGTGTCTCCCAAAATGCGTAATAAACATGCTTTTAGTCCCGGTGTCCTCATTTGTGACCCTGGACCACAAAACCAGTCATAAGGGTCCATTTTTCAAAATTGAGATTTGCACAGATCTGAAAGCTGAATAAATAAGCTTTCCATTTATGTATGGTTTGTTATGATAGCACAATACTTGGCCGAGATACAACTATTTCAATATATGGAATATGACACTGCAAAACAATCAAAATATTGATAAAATCACCTTTAAAGTTGTCCAAATGAAGTTCTTAAAAATGCATATTATTAATCAAAAATTAAGTTTTTGATATATTTACAGTAGGAATTTTACAAAATATCTTCATGGAACATGATCTTTACTTAATATCCTAATGATTTTTGGCATAAAAGAAAAAGCAATAATTTTGACCCATACAATGTATTTTTGCCTATTGCTTCAAATATACCCCAGCGACTTAAGACAGGTTTTGTGGTCCAGGGTCACATATGAGGACATGTATAAATTCAACATCCTGTTTTGTAACAGAAAGTCATATTTTGATTTGAAACCCTGTAACATTTTCCTGAGATGACACACAGTTTAAAAATTAGTCAGATTTAAATGATAATTACAAAATATTATCATATTTCCATAAGAGTGTCACTAAATTAATATTAAACCGAGGACAGGAGTTTGTCATGGTGAAACATCTAAACATTTAGACTTCTATCATTTTTCAACCCCTTTTGAATTGTTATCAGGGTATTCCAGCACATTTGATATAGATATATATCTTTGTAGATCTGTTTGATATGCATTCTTCTTCTTCCTTTTCTACTTCTTCTTCTTACTATTATATTGGCAGCTACTCAACCCAGTTTATTACATTTATTCTCCATTCTGGTTCTTGAACTGTGAATAACACTCATCCTGTTGGCATTTAGAGAGTATGACTAACTCAAAAAAAAAAAAAAAACTATTCTTTAAGTTCACTACATTTCGCATTATGGTAGATGCAACATATGTGCCTTGATCTGACCTTGGTATAGAGGCGACGTTTGCCTGGAGCAGAACCATTCTCATGGAGCGCATGCTCCTCTCTCAGACACGTACTCCACCTCACTATTCTCTTTTCCATTCAGATCACTAAATCAAATGCAACCAAATGTGCTCCTTTTTCTGATACATTCACTGATATGCAGGAGCATCTTTAACCCCAAGCAGCTTTTACCAAAAGCAGCTGGGCAAATGTAAACCATATCCACCATAATCTTCGACCCAGCAGTAAGCTATTTGCTGTGCAAGACTGTGCAGTGTGCAAGACTTATGATTTATTAACCTCCACAGGTAAATAACTAGAAGAATTACAAAGTGAAAGCAGTAAATGGTACAAAAATTTGCTCTACAAACCAGTGTGTTGATCCTTACATTAATAAATTAAAATATGATGACAAGTACCAGTTTGAAGCATCAAACAGCATAACAGATTGATTATTACAGCTAAAATGACTGTAAAACTAGAAACCTTGCACATTCAAGTCAAAATATCTGTGCCTGCTTGTATGTTAAAAATAAGATGAGTAGCTTTAGTGATATTTATATATCTGTCTGTATGTGTATATTTCATTTCTGATTAATAATTTGTTTTATTCTGATGGTTTTGATGGGTCTTTTTGTCATAAATCACCTAGGGCAACAATATCATCACCAAATTATAGTGTCTTTCCCATCCAAAAGCCCAGTTTAACCCCTGTGATTGTAGTCATATATTTGCTTGATTATGCTTAAAGTGCACTTCAATTTGTTCTAGATCACATGGCATGGAAGCAAGTCTAAAACTGCTTTTCTAAGGAAAAAGCTTTAAAAATGCTATCTGTCATAGAGAAGTCCACTTCCAAAACAAAGATTCACATATAATGTACTCACCCCCTTGTCATCCAAGATTTCTTTCTTTCTTCAGTCGTAAAAAAAATATTTCTGCAGTTTTTCTATATAATAGACTGATATGGTGCCCTGATTTTGAACTTCCAAAAGGCAGTTTAAATGCGGCTTCAAGCGATCCCAAATGCGGTTGTAAATGATCCCAGCCGAGGAAGAAGGGACTTATCTAGCGGTTATTTTTATTAAATACTTTTATATTTAAATACTTTCAATCTCAAATGCTCATCTTGCCTTTCTCTCCCTGAACTCTGTGTATTCTGACTCAAGACAGTTAGGGTATGCTGAAAAACTCCAATCGTATTTTCTCCCTCAACTTCAAAAAACATTTCAAAATCATCCTACATCGCTGCAGAAATACCGACCCTGTCTTTGCAAAGTGAACATACAAAGAAGATCAGACACCCTTAACAAAAAAGGTAGAACAGTGATATTTTGAAGTTGAGGGAGAGCATGAGATGGGAGTTTTTCGACATACCCTAACTGTCATGAACTGGAACAAAAACAATCTAGGCAGAGTGAGACAAGATGAGTGTTTGCCATTAAAAAGTATATAAATTGTTTTATTTTTAAAAAGATAAGACCCTTCTTTCTCGGCTAGGATCGTTTACAGCCTCATTTTCTTTATGACTGAAGAAAGAAAGACATGAACATCTTGGATGACAAGGGGGTGAGTACATTATATGTGAATCTTTGCTTAGGAAGTGGACTCCTTTATGTCACTAACTGACAGGATAACACAGAAAAAAAGGCAACTGCTTTTAGTTTCAGACACTGTCACTGTTTGACTGACAAGGAAAGTGATTAACCACATTTCACTGTGTTTTATGTGATATTTGGAGGCAAGTAAATAATAAATACAGCAATAAAAGACATAAGTTATAGATACATGAAAATAAAGTTTAATTGTGATATGTCACAATTATGAGAAAGAAGTTAGAATTGTGAAAAATAAATGTTACAGCAAGTCCTAAAAACATGTACAATTTTTCTCATGTATGTGAGGGATAACTTCCAACTTCTGACATTCTGTGTACATACATGGACCTACATGTTATTCCCCAATAACAACCAACCATCGTTATTAGCATAACCTTGCTTCCCATCGGTTTAGCATTTTCATAAGGTAGGCTGTAAGTAAGCAAAACACGACATGAAAATATTCTAAAAGTAGATACATTATCAATTGAAACTGAGCATTGTGGTTAACTTTTTATGATTTGCCATAAGCAATTAACCTTGTAACCCTCTAAAGAACTTTTAATCTTTTAAATTACAGGAGTAATTTAAATTTGTCCAGAATTTGTCCAGCAGCCATCACAGAAATGTTCTTCTTTTATTGAGATGAAATAAAACACAATGCCAGAAACAGTGAAATACACATTACTGGATTTATATCACCTTGAAAAATGAATGGCAATTTTACAATATCTTCTGTGATTATTTTGGAAGGAGTCTTTTCACCTGGGAGTGAAAAATGTAAGTGCATGTTTATAACTAAAAGTGGCCAGCAATCATAAATATTGTGGTTTGGAAAGGTTTATGATGAGAGGAAGGACAGTAAGCACATTCACACCTGATTTTTCTTCCAGGCATCATCATTAGAAAGACAGGCTATTTTTAGCTGCATGTCCACAGGAAAATGATATTGCTCCAAGCAGTGCTCGAAGTGGGCTGGTACTCACTGGTATGGTCTACCGCCAATTCTGTGCCATTCTGTTCACAGTAGCAGGAATATTCTGGTCTCATAAACTTGAAATACTCTCTCTGTCCCTGCCCTAATTGCTCTCACTAGACCAAGATTGTTAGCTACGCTAGCCAAAGATTTACCAATTGGCATTACATCTGGCAATTCATTTGTGTCCATAAACATCTGGCCAGCTGTGGAGGTTCCATCTGATGGACATGTTAAACCACAAATTACAGTTTACTTGACTTCACCTAATGTTTAGGGACTGAAAACAGACTTAAAATTGATAGCAATCAATGTTGCATTTATATTGCAACCATTTGCAGTAGGGTAGGTTTAGAAGTAAGGTTAGGGTAAATGGATAAAAAATACAGTTTGTACAGTATAAAAACCATTACGTTGATGGAATGTCCCGTGGAATGTTTTATGTCATTTGCTTCAGGTGTATCTCGTTAACAGCGTATTTAAATTGTGTTCAGTCCTGTGTTCCCTTGTCCGGTCTACTACATGTGAGTCCCTACTTGTGCATCCTGCCTGTCTGTCCTGTATTTACCCACTTGTGGATTATAAAAGACTATTTGCATTCATCTTCATGTTTTATTTTCTGTTTTGAACATTTTTTTCTTTTTTTTTACCATGGATATCGCCACTATATTTACCTCCTTAGCCTGTAAAGATCCTCGCTTATTGCAGTATGCTGTTGAGTTTAGCCAGCTCGCCATTCTAATGGCGTTCAACGACGTGACACTGAACTCACTGTTCTGGATCAGGGCTAATTACCATCGCCCCGTCGACCTCCCAGACCACTGGACTACAGTAGTCAACATTTGAAGTTGATTAAAACCTTTTATCAAAGTTGTCATAAAACCAAACAATACCAGTTCTTGTCTTAGGACAACTCTGATGAACTTTTTTCCACTTCAAATGGTGACTACTGTATACTGGATGCAATCAATCCAGAGTCTGGTGAGCATCTACCCTTGATCCAGAACACAGCCAGACCCAGAGCCCAGTTCACAATCAACCCGCTGTGCGGAGCCGACGCCCAAGCCCACTGCAGATGGAGAGCCCATGCCTGCCACGATCATTGAGCCATCACTGAGGAGAGCGACAGAGCTGGAGATCGTCCCAGAGCCAAAGCCTCTCGGAGCGTTTGATCAGGTGTGTGAGCCAGCAACAGTGCTCGCCACAAGGGTGATCGCTATAGAAAGCCAGAATGTGGAGGGAAGCCCCGCCCACTGCACCATGGCTGTCTGTCCTGTTTCAGCCAAGGAGGCTGTTTGTGAATTGTCTATCTGCCCCGAACTGTCTGCTTGTATGACAACGACCATGGAGGTTGTTCCCCTGTCACTGGCACTCCCAGTGCTGGGAGTGGCCTTGTGGTGTGTGTGGGCAGCACACACCATTCCTAAGCACCCTGAGCATCCTGAACTCCTGCCCAGCCTCCCTCTTCCACCACCTCTGCTCCAGTCCCCACCATCGCCACCGCTGTCTCCCGGCAGCCCTCTGCTAACCCTCAGCCCACTATCTGGGCTGCCGGTCTCCATCGTCATTGTGGCCACCTCCAGCCTCTGAGTCCTGGGCTCCGCCTTGGCCTGTTGATGCAGCGGCTCCACCAGGGCTCCTAGCTCCCTCCTCTCCACCGTGGCCCAGTCCACCAACTGCACCGGGCTTCCTCATCCCTGAGGCTCTGCCTTGGTCAATCACTGACCATCCGCCACCTCGGGACTCCACTCCTCTCGCGCACCTTGTCGCACCTTGTCCCTCCTTCCCACCGGCTCCACCTTGGTCCTCTGTCACTCCGGCTCTACCATAGTTACCTCTGGATCCTCGATGTCATCCTGGCTTGTCGGCTCTCCATCCTGCTCTGCCACTGTCAGTAGGCCCCCTGAAGTCGTCAGCCCTTCCTCCACCATGGCTCCTCCCTCTGTTGGCTCCACTGTGGGTGGCCATCATGGCTGCGGCCTGGGTCCTGCCTGGCTCCTCCTGCTCCAAGTCCCTCCTGTCTTCTCCAAGGCTTCTCCTTCTGTCTGATCCACCAAATCTCCTCTTGTCCACCCTGGACTCTCTTTGTCGTCCTCTTCCCAGGTCTCCGTCCTCTGCCTGAACCTCTACTAGTACTGTCAGCCTGATTTCCTGCCAGCCCTTTTCGCCATCCCACATCCACTCCTTTGTCCTCCTTCTAAGTCCCCCTCCATCCCACTCTATGCTGTTCCTGCAACACACCCATGGACTGTTTTGTTGTGTTTTCATTCCCCATGTGCTTAGTGTGATCAAGTCTTGCATCTATGTCTTATGTCATTTGGTTCAGGTGTGTCTCGTTAACAATGTATTTAATTTGTGTTCAGTCCTGTGTTCCCTACGTGTGCATCCTGCTTGTCTGTCCTGTTTTTACCCTCTGGTGGATTATTAAAGTCTGTTTGCATTAATCTTCATCTTCTTTGTGTGTTTATTCACCGTAACATTACAGTATGTGTGTGTGTGTGTGTGTGTGTGTGTGTGTGTGTTTGTGTATGTGCTGAATTTACCTGTAGATACACTGTAGCTTTTCATTCTTAGTGCATTGAATTTTAATGCATAAAGCTTCACCTGAAATAAAGAAATGCACGTTTTAAAAATTTTTAAATTAGAGTTTTAAGTTTTAAATTACGACATGCTTCAATTATACAAATAATATATCCAGTAATAAAATAAAATGTGAGAGTTGTTCCTATACAGTTAGAGAACAGAATAAGAAATTTAATGTCAATAGCACAGTCCAGAAAATTTGGTCTTTAAGGAATTTCTTGTTTGAATTCATAGTGAAATTTTTCAGCCTCTCCATTCCTCTCTGGGATCTGGTCAGCCAAGGATCTGGCCACCCTGGTATCACTCAAACCTTCTTGTTCCTACATAAATGGTGGCCTCATATTTTCCTGAAAGTTGATTGCTTTATTCGGTCTTGCCCCTACTGTGTCATGGTCAAGTCTCCTTGACAACTGCCGACTGGTAAACTCCTCCCTCTGCTTGTTTCTTTTTGTCTATGGTCACACCTGCAATAGGAGTGGATTTCATCACTGACTTTCATTTCCATTGTCCACACTTGTGGGGGTTGACTGGTTTTCAAAAGCAGGATGGATTCTGTCAAACCAAACCAGGCTGCCCCTTTCCTCTGTGCACAGCTCTTTCCCTTGAGTTTTAATCAACTCTCTAGCTGCAACCGACATTCAACCAAGGACTGCATATATTCCATACTAATTGCCACAGTCAGTGTCTAGTCCTTTTGATAATACAAACTTTTTCTCTATATGATGTTTACTTACCTGTGTTGGCCATCATGTTCATATCCTGCCTTAATCTGAACTGTATACTCATCATTCACCTCTCTACAAAATTAATTTCCTCTGTTGGATTCATCCTCATTCCATGTGTGTCAGCTCCTAAAAGCCTCCTTAATGTAAAAACAATGCATTCTGAAAGTAATTCACATTGGGAGATGCAGTCAGATAAACTCAGATATGTGAATCACATATGGTCATTTGCATAAATGTATCTATATATCTTTGTATGATAGAAATTTCACAATATACAATCTAATAATTCCCAGGTTTTTGAGGTGTTTTGAGTCACGCATTTTTTTCTAACAGTGCAGCTTTATGCATAGTCTACCTGTTACAGCCTTAATAACAGTTCATTTAACTGCTGCAACGATTGAACTCTTTTTTTTTTCTTATTAGATCCTACTCATAATTTTATTCATGTATTTAATTTTAGCATTTTTTTAAACGAGTCTCCACTGTGCCAATTCTTATTGCTACCCACGTGACAAGCAGAAGCCCTACAGCAACAGCGAATCGAAAAATAATTTCCATTCCCTCGTTGTAAACATGAAGAGGTTGATTTGTATGAAAATTAAGTTATGACGCAAGCCTGGTATTTTCTAAAACACAGTTCAGTTTGTGATTCACCCGAGAATTTTCTCCTGGGTGGTTTAAAATTGAAAAACACTGACATTCCGAATAGAACAGCAATAAAATCACGGACTAGCTCCTGTAAATGCTAAAATTACCTCACATGCCTTTATTACAGCTTTCAGCGCCAGATTTACTAACAAACCCGAAAACTATTAACAAAAAAAAAAAAAAAAGTCAGGATTTGCTAAAGACATGCAATAAAAAGTTGTGTAATTAAAAGTTATGGACACTTTTTTTTCTTTAAACTTTATTGCATAAGCATTTGTAGGAGCTTCCCTTTCAAACTAAATTATTTAACACCCAAAAAGCATGTCCAAACCATTTTGCACTTGACATGGCTGTGATAGCCGCTAATTTGTGCAGCTCTTAGAAAATTGCATTGGTCATTATGGAAATGAGCTTTAATTTGTGTGTTGTCAGTAGATCTCCCACAGAACCTTCCACTTTCATTGGCGTTTTTATGGGATTGTTGTCTCACACTGATTTGCCCTGTTTAGTAAATCTGGCCCCTGGTATCTTGGCAAATCTGAGCAATTTATGAGTTCATTTTTTTATTTATTTATTTATTTATTTTTTGGAGGATGACTCTGGAGAAGATACATAAATTAAACAGCATCCTTATTTGCTCTGCATTTAATCTTTTTTAGATTTAGATTTAGATTTTTTAATTTGTGATTTTATGGCAAGAAATGAAATATAAAAAAAAGAGCTGTTTAAAACTGTATAAACGCCATTAAAATCTTAAATAAATAACTAATAAATAAATAAAAAAATAGCTGTATAAAAAAGCACAGTTAAATCCTTAATTAAAGTTCCACTTTAATTAAAGTTCACTCTCTTATGGAGTTTTAATTTCAGCTTTGCTTCTTTCATAACATATCACAAAGAAAATATGTACCAGCCCTACTTAATTGGTCTCTTTAACTGTGAATATTGCATGCCGGTACTAGTTAATGCCTGGTCTGGCCGAAGTCTGTTTAAAATAGCACTTCACATAGAATTAAACTACAGCTAGCATACACGCACTTACACACATCAGCAGTGCTGCAGTAATAAGTCTGCAGTAATGAATCAGTCTGCTCCTTTTCTACTCACTTGTTCACTGCATGCCCGTTGTTATTAGCCATGAGGCTTAAAGAACAGAGAGACATTTAATAATTTCTGTGAAACTGCACTAAAGGTTTTCTGAACCACAATTCCTTTCACATCACTGCATTTCAAGCATTTTTTTAAAGAGTAGAATCAATTTTATAATGGGCTTTCCAACTTCTTTTACTTGAGGAAATGTGGTGGAGCTCTCTTATGTCCTTCAGTATTCGTTTTGACTTTGTCGGCCAACAATTTGGAGGTTTGAAGAGAGACTGACTCTAGTTGGAGGGAGAACCTCCTTACAGGGTCTAACAAGGTTTGTAGCACACACACACACACACACACACACACACACACACATGCATCTCAGCCCTGGGTTTCACTGAATGTGCTGCTTGCTGAGAAGATGAAAAATGTGGCCTTGATTTTCATCTGTCAAATTAGGCTTGGGCATGAGAGGGCAGAAGAAACCGAGGGAGAGGGAGAGAGATGGAGAAAGATAAAATGTGAGAAATGAGAAAGTGTGAATAAGAGTCCAGCGAGACAAGCAACTGGACAGGGTCAAGGCTCCTCATCTTGTTATTTTGTCAAAACGGGTAAAAAATGAAAAGACAGTAAGCAAGCGCACCGCAGAGAACTATCAAAATGCAACGAGGTCACCAGAATTTATTTTATGAAAATGAATTTCCAAGTGTGGCACTTTCGACCATTCATTATGTTCTCCTTCACACAGTAAATCAGACACACTAAGCCGTTTTCTATTAAAATTCACAAAGACCTACTTGCGTCTCACACTGCAATCATATTCAATCAATTCTCCAACCAAGTAATGTCTTTCTTAGTAAACCATTGAGGGGCGTAATTATAATATTTCTTTTAATTTTGGGATGTTAGTCGGATGGACGTTGGTTTTTAAATTGCATAATAACTACTAGAGAGGAATGAATGTATTTCTAAATGTTTGTTTTATTTTAATATTTGAAGTGCAGTGACTCAAAGTGTTCAAGTATAGAATAAATATTATGTTCTATGCTGAAGTGGATAATTTATTTAAATTCCAAAGTTTGCAGAAAACCGGCTTGACCTGTGACCCATAGTTTCTTGGAAGGTAAGGCAGCAAAGATTTTGCATAAGCAAATAGTTTATTATACATTCTTTTTCTTATTATATATTCTAAGCTTAATAACTTTACATCTATGCTTTTGTAGGCACGATAGTCCTGTGGGCAGTGTGCCGACATACAGTGTTGTTGTGCTATGGGTGTCCTGTGTTTGAATCCTGACTTGAAGACCTTTCTTGATCCTGCCCCGTATCTCTCTCCCAAAAAAAAATAAATAAAAAAAAAATAAATAAAATATATATATATATATATGCTTTTATCTAAAGATTACATTCAAGCTATATGTTTTATCAGCTAATGCATTCCTTGGGATTTAAACACGACAATGCCTTACCAGTGGAGCTACAGCAGTTCTATAGAATATATAGATGATCTAATGTAAAGAGTTCATGGTCTGAGAGACTCAATTTTCCTTAATGTTTCATAATTCTGCTGTGAAGGTGACTCCACAGAACATTCACATTTTGCAACAGAATACTTATGCCAAAGTACTGGTACATCAGCATTCAGCTTCTACAATGGCACATTAAAATAATTTAGTGATATTTTTGAGTGTAAAATACAGACCTTACTAAGAACTCTTAGTGAGAGAAATTCAGTCTAAGTAATAAGGTCAATGAGACAGCTGGCTAAGGGTCAAAGTACTTCTTCAAGCTTTTACCATAAAAGTATTAATTTCTCCTTCAATTACATCCATTTTTCTTTTATACTGTATGACACATGAAGTAGGACTACGAGGTGAAAAAACAATGCTACATAATGACTAAAGATGTAAAGATGGAAATCAAACAAACAACAGTAACCCTTTACAATAGGTATTAAAATGGATGCATTAAAGTCCAAAAAAAATTTAATTTTACCTAATTTCTAAATGATTCATAATCGACTTTTGCGAAGCAGTTCGAAGAATCAGTCTCTCTAAACCCTCCTTTCCGTGAGCCCTCACTACTGTGATTGGTTTACCACGTACAGCGCGTGTCAAAAACGAAACGGCGATTACCATAATTGAATGACAGCCCTGGAGACTTGTCAATACATAGAAAAGATGACATTGATTTTACCTTACCATTTCGAGCCGGAGTCTGACGATGAAATGGTTGCAGTGGCTGATCGACAAGTTAGCACGGACTACCGTGGAAAGTGCTCGCAATTTGCTTATGTAAGAGAACTGGGCACACCTCTACGTTGTAAACTTCAACTTTGCATAATACATTACACTGTGTAAAGTTATGCGCCATCCTTTATCATTACTCCAACTTATGAGACAGACAGACAGTCAAGTTGAATCAATCACAAATTTTTAGACTACAGTGGGCTCACAGCTGAACAACAGAACTAAAGAAGCGTGATTTAGCCGGTTAGCAAGACATGTGCAGGGTTGTTACACCACATAATATACACAACCACGTATTTTGAACAATTGCTAGGAAATACAATCATCAATTATTAATTATACTTACAGGTAGAGGTTTAGAGGAGCAAGCTGGTCCAAATAAACTGGTCACTGATCTATCTTTTAAGAGTTTGGTAAATACCACATTGTACTCCCCGAGATTGGAAAAGCAGTTGTCAGTAAAACGACGGGAACATAACACAAGACTGGAATTATACTGCTGAGGTGTTGTTCAAAAAATGGATGTTAACCACTGATTCTTTGTAGATTTATCTTTTGGAAGTGAATATAAAAGAAATCTTTATTTATCGTGCACTGTCGGCTTCACAACTTCGCAGATAGTTTATGTTCACATATAGCTACATGACACACTGCATGAAAGGTCATATTTGAAAAGGCATAATAGGAGCAATTTAGTAACAATGAGCATTACATTTGTTACAGTGTTTATCATTCTGATCACACTTCATTTTAAGGTCCAGTTCTCATAGTTAAACCATTACCTATGGCTTTTGCCTCAAAAAACTCCTAATTTGCTGCTTATTAATAGTTAGTAAGGTAGTTGTTCAGTTATTAGGATTAGGGATGTAGAATATGGTCATGCAGAATAGGTGCTTTATAAGTACTAATAAACAGCTAATCTGTTAATAATAGGCATGCTAATAAGTAACTAGCTATTATTTGTTCCCTATACTAAAGTGTTACCATTTGTTTTTGTTTTTGTTTTTTTTGTTTTGGTTTTTTTTTTTGTTAATCTTAGTTAAAAGCCACTGTTCATTGTTACTTCCTACTAGCTCAGGTATAGCATTAACAGATTCAGCTTTTGATTTTGATAATTTATCAGTAAATGCTGAAATTAGTATTAACTAAGATTTATATATGTTGTAGTATTTAAGCATTTTTGGTTCATCTTAACTAAAGTACTTACCTAAGGTTAACAAATGGAACTGTCACACTTGGTTGTAGAAACACACAACAACAAAAATGAAGGTTCGAACAGTTTAATAATATCCACAGGTACATATAAAGCAAGGCAAGTACAGTAAGTGAAACACAGCCATACACTGACAAAACCAGACAACTAATGAAGGAAACAGAGGAACTTAAATACACCGGGTAATGAAACAGATCTAAACAAGATAATGAAATCAAATTATAACAATAACAATTAAGAAAAATAGCAACAGTGACAAAACATAAAGTCCAAACATAACATAGCATAATGGCAAAAACCTTTTGCACAGCTTTAACAACATATTTAATTATACAGCCACATCTGAATGATTTGCTTGAATTATGTCTTTGAATTCTTCTCATTTGGGGCCTTTTCACAGCAAATATATATAGTAATATATCTGATGAATATTTAATCACATAATCAGCATATTGTGTAATCAGTTTCGTATTTATGTAATTGAAATAAGAAATCTGACTTAGGTGGAGCAGCCACTTGCATTAGCGCTTCACTTTTCTCATCAGTCTTATGGCATAAAAAATTCATCTCCAGTCTGCAATCTAAGCTGGTCAGAATTTGCCCCACTCCATCTGATTGAGTGGAAAGAGAGGTTTTGTGAGAGACAAAGAGAGCAAGAGAGATAGTAAAAATTGCCTGGTGTCTAGCAAGTAATTTATTGATTAATAGAACCTTTTAATTTAATTTTTAACATCCAGATTAGCTTCACTTGGCCATTGTAAAACAGCCAAATGGAAGTCACAAATAGAAATGGAACAAATCTCTGCTTTTCTCTCTCATTCATTTTTTATTCTCCGTTGGGAAAGAGGCAGTGTGATCGGAGCTGTGGTATTTATTTTACCATTAATTTATCTGCATGAATTATTTCTTTAATTAAAAAAAAAAAAATGATAACATCTTTTTTTATAAGCCAAGGATCTTATAAAAGGTGAACAGGGCCAAATATTTCACAGTGCTTTATATTTAGGCCAGATAGACATTCATATGCCAGGCATATTACCAAAAAACATTATGGTAAAAGAGCATGTATAGGACATTACAGTAAACGAGCAGTGGCAAAAAAGAGCTGGAAAAAAAAAACTCTTTGAAGATGGAAAGATTAAATAAAACAGGCTCTGAATTAATTATAATAACACTTTTGCTGTGTAATTGAATCTAGTATCATTTTACATTCTGTTTAATGTAGAATTTACATGAGATCGCTATAAAATATTTACTTTCAGCCCATGCTCTCAAGATGCATAAATGACGTAGACTTAAGATCTATGGTTTAATTAAGGTGACTGTAAAAAGAAAAAGAACAAAGTCAACAACACTTTCTAAGGCTTAGGACATTATACACAGGCTATTAATTACAAAACCTTTGAGTTTTTAAATCAAAGATTTCTAAGATGTGGAAAATCTTTTATAATGTGATGGAAAGTAGCAGAAATATTTTCGGTTTGACCAAACCAGATTCAGCAACGCAGATATTTATTACACATTCCTTTTGTATATTTGTTTTGGATTTGTCTAGCCGTTTAGGCTTGATAAGGGAATGCATGTCTTTGTCCTTCCCTCAGGACTTGTAAACTTCCCTGACTTGCACTTCCATTAATAAAATTAGCAGTGAAAACGTCCAAAGACATCTTGTCCTCATGTTTTCAGGCCACCTTTGCCCTTTGTCTACCTGCATGGTGTGCGTACTAATACCAAACAGTGGCGATGCCAGAAATTTTCAAGTAGGCGGATCTTGGTGAAACAGAGTGGAGCTCTATCAAATCTTCTTTGATAAGCTACTCAGTCAAACCACAGTCAGGCTAATTTAAATCAGCTGATGTCTGAACTACTACTCCTTGGATTTGTGCTATATTAAGGATGATTAAAAAAAAAAAAAAAGTAAAAGAGGGTGATTCATAATTCACTCATTAAAACTGTCCATGTTAAGTGCAATCAAACTGAGTTAGTTTACTCATTATCTCAAGTTATGCAATTAGCACGATTAGGAAGTACAAAATGTGATGTAACTGTCAGGGTTAACTGCTACTGTGTAGGAGCGAGGAGACGTGGATAAAACAAGATGGAGGGTGGAGCCAGGTGCAATCCAGGCCACAGCTGGAAAGGGGACCCACGGTAGAGCCGACGGAGGGAGGAGCCATGGAGGAGGGGCAACCAATGGCGGGCGGCGGAGGAGCCAAGGGGGAGACGGAGAGCCAATAAGCCAGGGTGACGCCGAGGATCCAGAGGGCCAGGGTGGAACTGAGGGTGACCGAGGTGAAGGCAGAGAGCTGGAGGTCCACAGCAGAATCAAGGTGGAGCTGGAGGGAGGAAGGAGCCCAGCAGAGCCAGTGGGACAGAGCGACGAGGCACAGCTGGAGGAGCAGAGGTCTGAAGCGATGGCAGGTTGATGACCGACCAAGGAGGAATGAGGGAGCCCGGTGGAGCTGGTGGGTCGACGGGCAACGGTGGAGACGTAAGAAGCTAGGAGCCAAGGCGGAGCCGCTGGGTCAAAGGGCCAAAGTGGAGTCTGGGACTCAGAGGCTGGAGGCGGAGACCAGGGATCCTCCAGCCACAACGCCTATGGAGACTGGCAGACACGCTGCGATTCCACCACACAGATGGGGGACTGAGGGTGAGTTGAGGGGGTGCCAGGAGACAGCGATGGCAGAGCTGAGACGGCAGGGATGATAGGAGGAGGCAAGAGAGGTAGGGTGGGTGGGAAATCCAGGCAAGTAGACTGTTCACGGCAGACAGATAATCCAAACGAATTCACTGAGTGATCTTTCACCCTGCTCCAGCAGGAGGAGGAGGTATCCAGGATGAGATAAAGGGTCTAAGGGATCCATAGGGAAATGACGAGGAGAAAAAACACTGTACGAAACATGGAAACAAAACAGGGGGAAAACACGCTAATAAACTATCTTTGTTGTTGTTCCGGTGTTCTGTCAGGGCTAGCTGCAACTGCATTTGAGCGAGGAGACGTGGATAAAACACAAACAACAGTCTTTATTAATCCAAAACAGGATAACACATTGCAGGCGGGAACACACATGTAGCACAACACAGACATTCAATACCAGACAGGGTACAAGGGCCAGAGCAACCTTTAAACACTCAACTGAACGAAGGAATTAACGAGACACACCTGAAATCCATTATTCCACAATTAAACAAGGGAGAAACTGGGGGAGCACATAGGGAGAAAAACACACACAGAAATGTCCATGGGCTGATCGAAATTGCCAACATTAGATTTACAATTATGAATGTTCTTTAGCACTTTAGTAACTTTACAAGTGGACATGAATAAATGAATAAATTAATGAATGATTGAATTACATTATATTAGTATAGTCCAACAGTACTGGCTCTATGTTTGGAATTGTCTTGTTATAGTAACTCAGGCACAGAGTTTAGTTTTTGTTCTTTGGAATTTTAAGCATTTTTAGGTAATTGTCACAAACACTATATACACAGTTCCCTATATGTCGCTCTGATAAGAAACCATCTGCCAAATAACATAAAATGGGTGCGGGCACCCTTTGAAATAATGCAAATCTAGTCCTAAGGGAATTAAACTGACATTATAAACACCACAGAAATAATAGTGGATATTGAACTCTAATGAAATGTTTCCCATGTCTTTCACAAGCAGAGGTAACATATGCTCAAAAGCATGAATCAGACCTTATATCGTGTTTCCTGTAAAGATGCCTTGCTCTGAGCAAACTACCCTGCCAAGATGCCGTTTTCTTCTTTCTTTTTTACAGTGCTCTGAGGTGCATTAGCTGTAATTGATCTGTGCGTTGCCAAGTTGCTTGATCTCTCCTCAGACCTCCAAACGGCATCTGTTTGAACCTCCCGTTCATTTCCCCTATTACCAGAGAAAATTACACCACTGGCACTTGGCTTTGAGCAAAACCATGGTTATGAACACCATGAAAAGCACAATGAATCTTTAAAAAAGAAATATAAAAAGAACACATCATCACAATAGTTCTGAAAGAAAGAAAGTATGAGCTAATGTGATAAAGAGTGTGTTTGAAGTGGGTGAGACACAGTGTGGGATATGGCATAAAAAAGCCCTTTGTTTATACCAAGAACTTAGGCTTGTTTTTTTTTTTTTATTTATTTATTGAATGATAAAAGCACCTTGTGTTTCCATCCATGCTCTCTTACCCACCAACATCATGTTATTTATTTTTCAGTTTTAAACTGTAACTATATCCAACCCAGCAGAATCATAAAACTGCAATTTGATGTATTAAAAACAACACAATCTGTGAAAACACCTGACTTTTAAAAACTAGTCCTTATATAACTCTTAGCATTATGTAATACAGATATTTAATGTGGTCTAAATGACCCCCTTTAATTCATTGGAGTTTTGAAAAAAAAAAAAAAAGTAACATAAAATATAACGTGAAGAGATTTTGCCCTTAGCCTAAAAGTTTTGCTCTGGAACAAATAGTAGATTAATGAGACCAAAAACTGTCCGTTAGATTTACCCAAAATGAATTATATCTCATGTTTAACCCGTATAGAGACATTAGAGCCGACGGGCAAATTCCAGAAGAGCTGGTCGAGGTAAAGCTTGTATGCCCTGAAGCTCATATTTCCAAAAACATCGAAGCAAATTGTAGAACAGATGTTATCTTTATTAACAAGCCACATATCTGAAGTTTAAATAAGTACATTCTTGCCTAAAAAATCTTAAAACTACATTATGTGACACAAAAACCATACTATTTCTAATATTGTAGTGGATTTAGGCGTCCGCCATGACACTCACTGTGAGAAATGATACAAACAGTGAAACGGTGGGAGTTCCGATATAACTGTTGGAATATCACACTCCTCCTAGCCAATCAGATTCGAGGACCAGAAAGAACTGTTCATATATTCATCAGACCTTCTTCTTCTTATATATATAAAGATGAAGAATAAAGATGAAGAAGAATATCTGATGAATGACAGGCCGATGGAGGCAGTTATGCTCTGGGCAATGCTCTCCTGGGAAACCACTGATGTTACTTTGACACCGACCACCTACCAACAAAAATTTGCAGACCACATACACTCCCTCATGGCAATGGTGTTCCTGATGGCAGTGGCAGTGGCCTCTTTCAGCAGGATAATGCACACCGCCACCACAAAAAAAAAAAAAAAAAAAAAAAAAAAAAAAAAAATCAGAAAGGTTTGAGGAACATGACAAAGAATTTAAGGTGCCTTGTTGCCAATATATTGGTGCCAGATATCACAGGAAATGGTCAGAGGTCCTTTGGAGTCCATGCCTTGATACATCAGATAAGCATTTAATAATGCTGAAACTGTTTACACACCACAACATACACACATTTTCCAATTTTTTTGGTATTTAAAGTTGAAGTGTTCAATGTAGATGGGGCATTCAGAGCTGGCATCAGAGTGGACACCATCTGCAACTGCTAATAAAGAATGACCCAACATAATTATTATTGCATTTGAGTGTTAATGTAGCAATGCATCAACTTAAAATTATGTGGAGGAAGCACATTGACTCCCACACATTTCACAGTTCAGTCTCTGGTTCTCCCATCACTAGTTGATGTATTATATAGGAAGTGACTCTCTCATAACCTGTGTTCAATGACAAACAGCTGAGCTGTGCATTCAATAGCCCATTCAGTAAGCGAGAGTGATATTCATACAAGCTTCATCTACACTTGTTTTGTTTGAAGACATGTCATTATTTATTGGTGCCAGCGGTCAAACAAAAGGCCAAACGAAAGCATGATTAGATTGCTTTACGTTTTCATTACCATGAGATCAATGGGTTTTCTCTTTGTCTTAGCCAGTGCACTGCAACGACAGATTAAATTGGTTCCCATAAAGGTTATTGGAAGTCTATGATTGTATGGTAGCATTATTCAGTTGTTTGTTTTTCGTAATATTTATTTTATCAAAGTAGCTGCCATGGTGACATATTTCAATTAGTTCGTAGGAAATGTCCTTCATAACTTTGCATGAAAACGTTTAATTACTAAATTGTTGAAAGACTGTCTGAAATTCTATAGAAATAAGTTGAGCTGAGGTCGAACATTTTATTTTCTAGACCATTGGGTCATGGTCATATATGTTCATTTTAAAACCCAGTGATCTGTAAATATTGTTATAAGCCTTAGGAACATTGTCTCTGAAATTGAACCAGTCATTCACATTACTGTATAAACTCTAGGGTACACCATGTCCACTATCTTTTAGTGGTGGCATTTCCGATCTCTGTTGCTCAACTGATGCATTCAGCCACAGACATGCAACTGTTGCCGTCTTACCGAGCTAACAAAAAACGTTTTAAAAACATTTTGCTAACATTCCCAGTAAGTTACTGTATAAAAAGTTAGTTTTGAATGTTTTCAAAGCAACATAAAAACCAATGAAAGAATCCATGAACCCTCATGTCGTTCCAAACCTGTAAGACCTTTGTTCATCTTCAGAACACAAAAGATGTTTTTGATGAAATCCAAGAGCTTTCTGACACTGCATAGACAGCAACGCTACTGACACAGTCAAAAAAGGTAGTAAGGACATCGTTAAAATGCCCATGTGTCATTAGTGGTTCAAACTTAACTCTTAAATGCATGAATGTTTTGCCAATCACTATTACATATTCGGGTCTTTAGCGACCCGGACCTATATATCCTGCACGGATGGATCTCTAACTTCTGCAATATCAAAAAGCTCTCTTGATATTTTAAGAACAGTTACAGAAGAGTAAAATAAAACATATTTCATTTCTGTTTGAAACTTAAAAGGGTTCAGTTTGAGCAGATGATTTTCCATTGCCGTCATCCCTTAGAGTGCACTTTCACAGTACATTCAGCATAGCTCATATTCGAAACTATCATTTTCAATGACTTCAAAGTAAATATTTTGATCACTGGCAGCTTATTCACCACATCCACCATCAAATAATAGTGACATTTATATTTTATTGCGTACAGTAATTGCTCTGCAGTAAAGCCATTTTTGCTGATGATATTCTTTTGTTTTATGCCTACGATAATTATGAGTGAAACATCACCTCATTATTGTCCATCAAACAGTGCCACTTTGAGGAATGAAGATGAACTGCACATATTGAGTCATCAGATATTTACATACTTTTGTGCATGAAAAATATACTTACACTATTACACACCTCGGGTCTCTGGCGACCCTATATGCTTTTTACAAAAAATTAATCAGAACAGAGATATTCTTTTATATATATATATTTTTTTTTCTTGTTATATTGTTTATAATGAATAGATTAAGGAATATTAAGAAATGTGATGTCAAACTTAAAAAAAAAAAAAATGAAGAAGGGAGAGGGTATTGAATGACATCCCAGGTCGCTAAAGACCCAAGGTATGTATTTAAGGGTTAATGCTATGCAGCCAGCATTCTGGCGTAGAATTTCCATAGTTCATGATTTGTATATTCTGGTTCAAATAAGTAAGGCTGGGCAAAAAATTGTGTGTGTCTTCCTCTGCTTCCGGCTTCTATGTCAGCATTACATGCATGCATTGTGGTAGTGAATGTGTGGTGAATACTGACACAGAAAAGAGAAAAGGTGTTGAACAAAGTTGCTATTTTTGTTTTCTTTGGTTGTGTGGTTTCAAAAATGACGTGGGCCCCATTTTTAAGTAAGGCCTTTGCAAATAATAAAACAGCTTTTATCAGGTTAGATGGGGACTTTAACTTGAAATTAGGCCCTCTTTTTATTTTTCTTCTTGTTTATAGTTCTTTTTTTACTGCCTCAAATGTTGAGTGTGAGAGAGAGACAGAAAGAGATAAATGAGGTTTTTAAGTTGACTTATCAAGAGGCAGCAGTTGCTGTAGCATCTATGACTGAGCTGACCTACCTGTCAGCAGATCAATACCGCACGTCAGGGATGACAGAGAGTATGGCTACACTCCGAAATCTTGTGTTTTCCTATTACATACCGCAGCCTGTTGACAGCCATTACACGAACATAAAGGTATGGGAATCCCACTTGCCTGCAGCCGATGCATCCAAAACATCCATTCACGGACAGTCACACTCAACCTAACCCACTCTGACAGGGCCAAGGAGCCGCATGGCAGTAATGCACTGCTGCTGTCTCTAAATGAATCAATTTAACAGGACAAACTGAATGTGTGTTTCACTGGGAGTTCATTAATTCTCTCTGACAGACAATCTCAGATAAAAACACTGCAGCTGCCAATATTTTCTTTCTAAGTGAGGTCAGGCATTTGGGATTGATGTCACGCTGCATTACGTAGGAATGCCAGTGGTGCTTTTAGCAAAAAATTATCTGGATACCTGGAACTTGACATTCCTAGTTCCTTCCATTAGCCTACTCTGTCTTAGCTAGTGGCCAACTTAAATTGTGCATTAAAGATTGGTTACCAGAGGCTTTGAGCACTTTTATGTGGGATTTGGTTGGTCAACAGGCATGGTTATACTGGTCAAACTGGTCAGCACCTGCAAGGACACAAACCTACAATAACTATTCAGATACAATAACATATCTTTTCTTCTGTATTTAGGGTTACGATTTCCGTGATACCGAAAATCCGGACGAAAACGCGGAATCCAGTAATAAAAATGGAATTTACAGTATAACATGGATTGTCGTGGAATTTGCCGAATTTTAGGTGAATAAATAAAAAATAGGTCAGTACACTTAATGTGACATGGAATAGTGTTTCTAAATATTAAGCTGCAAAAATGCTACTTAAATATGAATGTTCTGTGTGTCTCTGTGTGAATGAATGGCGCGTGGTTTCATTTACCACACATACTGAAGAATGCCTGATAATCACAGTGTTTTAGCCTGCCACCTCAATATATGTGTACATGAATACATAAACATAATCTCTAGAACTGCTCTAAAAGTAATTTCATTACCATTTCTTTGAGGAAAAAAAAAAAATCTATTGTCAAATCATATACAAACAGAAACCACGCAGAAGAAATATAATGTGTCGCGCACATGCAAAAATTAGTCGGGAAAGCCATTTGATTGTATTCTAGTAAAAGTGAAAAAATTTCAATGCTCGGGTAAATCGCTAAAGAGTTGATGTCTCTATAGATTTGGAACCGGTGAATGCGGTTTACAGGTTTCATAGAAAGCTAATATGAAAAAAGCTCAACATGGCGTGAAATAAAACTTCGTCATGTATTAAAGAGTGGCTTAATTAAAGGAGAACTTCACTTCCAGAAAAACAATTTACAAATAATTTACTTATCCCCTTGTCATCCAAGATGTTCATGTCTTTCTTTCTTCAGTCGTAAAGAAATTATCCTGAAAACATTTCAGGATTTTTCTTCATATAATGGACTTCATTTGTGCCCCCGCTTTTGAACTTCCAAAATGTAGTTTAAACGCAGCTTCAAAAGGCTCTTTTGGCTCTATTTATTTATTTATTTATTTATTTTTTGAAAAATAAAAATTTATATACTTTTTAAGCACAAAAACTTGTGTAGCACAGGTGAATATGAATAAAAACTTTATTTTGCAAAATAATATTCAGTATTTTTATCAAATAGATACAGCCTTGATGAGCATTAGAAACTGAACGGCTGTGTATTATACCAAAAAAAAAAAAAAGAAAAAAAAGAAAAAAAAGTTACACACTTTTTTGTGTGTGAAAATAGAAAAAAAGTAGAAAATAGATAGAAAAAAAATAGAGGGATCATTGGTCAGCAACCTGTTAAAATAAAAGTTGAGTTTAATTTGAAGAAACTGTGACACAAATATATTATTTAATGTAATGATACCACTACTAATACTACTAAAACTATTATTAAAACATTATTTTTAATGAATATTTACCAGAAACATTATTCACCTAATAATAATTTATCTAACTATTTACTAGAAAAAAAAAAAAGTAAATACACAACACAGTATTTCTTAAAAAAATAAAATTAAATAAAATTAAGCTTCATGATTTTAATTAATTAGACATGCTTATTGGTCTGTATTTTTAGTTTAACCATTAAAAGAGAGACTACGAAAAATTAAAACATTAAAAAAAATGAATTTGAAAAAATAAAAAAATAAATAAATAAATAAATAAAACAGATTTCATAGGGCTCTGTGTATAGCAATACATTTTTACATCATTTTACATCTATCCATTGGTTGTTGTTTGGATGGAGAGAGATCGGAATGTGAACAGTTGGAGATCAAAGTTATGATATTTTAATTAAATGTAATAAATTATGATATGGCCTTTCTTAATGTAAATATTTTAGTGTTGGCAAATATCAACTAAATGTTTCGTATACCCATATCCGACAGATAGATATGTAATGGTTTGTGAGGTGTGAAGAAAAAGGAAAATTCTTTACATACATGAATTCATTAATGAAAAAAACTTGGAATAAATATTCAGCAGCTCCAATTTATAAGGAAATGTCAAACTGAAGCAAGTACTCCAGCCAAGATGGACCTTGGATATTAAAAATCCAGCATCAGGAGGACAGTTAACATATAAAAATTTTACAAGCCATTACGGATAATGTTAAAAGCGTTAAAGAAGTGTGATGCTGAAGCCCAAGGCTTCTGGGGCGTTTTTGCAGGCCTCAAATCACATCCTGAATGTTCCCGGCAGTCGTTCAACTTCTTTCCGGTAAGTGTTCCTGTAATGAGCTATCAATGATTTTGTAATATTGTAGAAAAGCTGTTGAAACATCTCCTCTGGCAGTCTCTGGATGACGCTTGCCAAGTATAACATTATTGTTTGTAAGTGCCCCCCGAGTGGATACAGGACAAATTCAGTGTGCGCAATTCAAACGGATGAGAAAATGACTAACACCCCAATCCCCATTTGCGTCAGCTTGAATATTAATTTAAACTCTGCAAAAGTGCAAGAACAACTATTATTTATGGCTAATGGGTCCGAATTGCATGATTTTCATTTGCCAGTGCAGTTAGTCACCATGTTACTCATATGCTGCATGTTTTCTTCTGACGGCAATATGGCAAATGATTTGTCTTTAATATCACTCTAGGTTCTATGAATATCACTTTGCTCTATCTTTGAAGATAAAGATGATCTCCACTGAGATCCCTAATTCATTTGTTATGCGTTAAGTATCTTTTAGTGTGCGTCAGCGCAAATCATAAATAACATGCCATGTAGTACAGGAATGTAGTAAAGCTCTGGCAAGTGTAAGGAGGGGAACGCAAATCAACGTTGCTCATTCATTCACAGATTTGCTAGAAGGCAGCGTTGATAGCTAATAGTCATAGGTGATTTACCATTGACAATAAGAGCAAGGAATAAAATTGGAGTTTACATTTACTTTTCCATCCTGTTTACATGTTTTCCATTAATGTGATTATTATTAAGAATTATGGTGTTTTTCTACCAGAATTATTCATTAGCTCTGGAGAAACTGTGCCAGCTGAGCTCTCGAAGCACTCCTGTGGTACTTTGATGGCGTCATATTAATGCGACATTGACACTGTATCAGCTCAAAAAAAAATTTTAACCAGCATGCACTGCTGCATGTCTGACGCTGATTTATCTGCGCAGCAGCATATGTAGTCGAACACGTGTGCTGCATTCCAATTTGTTTACTATCCTTGCTAAACAGTATTCAAAATTAGAATTAGTGTGTCACAAATTGTAGTATGTTGAAATGACTATGCCAAAGGTACCCAGACAGTCTGCTATTTATGGTGAAAATTTCAAAATGCAGATGGATCATTTTATAATTAAGGGTACATTTAGAATTTGACAATGTGAGGAAATTTTTGTTTCCCAAAAACCCAAACATGACCTTACATTGACTTTGCTGATTGGAAACAATCTATATTGTATACAGGTGATTTGTATGTGCATAAAATGCCGTCTTTGTTTGCTACTGTCAAACATGTTACCTTTACTGGGTAACAAAGTTGACAGGTAACTTAGTTGACATTTTTAACCAACATGGAAACCTAGAACTACTGATGGTATGTTTAGAAATATATTTTCATAAACAAAACATACATTTTAGTTAAATTGTCTTGTTAAAGTTTGCAGCAATAATACTTGTGTAACACTGCTGACAGTCAGACAGTCTTGACACAGGTTTGCTAGGTTAACCAATATTAGGGGAAAGAGAGAGAACATAACTTACAGTGTTTCATCCACGTGCTTCTATAGAGGAAATACCATCATGCTGTGCAAATTATGTGAGAATGGGACAAACCATTCCTTTTTGAGGAGGGGTTTTCTAGTGGGTAACTTAGTTGACAGTAGGTTTTCGGACACAAATTAAACAAGTTATACCACAATAAACATTTATTATTTTTGAAGCACACACCCAAATGTCTTGATAACCTAATCTAACTGAAGGCAAAACTATGAAATTAATTTATATTTGAGGTAATTTTCATGCTTAAAGGAGAACTCCACTTCCAGAACAACAATTTACAAATAATTTACTCACCCCCTTGTCATCCAAGATGTTCTTGCCTTTCTGTCTTTTTTTCTGTCTGAAATTTTCAGGATTTTTCTGTATATAATGGACTTCACTGGTGCCCCGAATTTGAACTTCCAAAATGTAGTTTAAATGCAGCTTTAAAGGGCTCTAAACGATCCCAGCCGAGGAAGAAGGGTCTTATCTAGCGAAACAATCGTTCATTGTTTTCGAATGCGCGTTTCTGGGATGCACGTTCTTGAACGATTTGTTCATTTTGAACAAATCTTTAATGTGACTCGGGAAGACCAAGTCATCTCAGGGAGTGATTTGTTCAGTCATGCATGCACAAAATCCTATTAGGTTCTGTACTGGAATTAGTTCACCTGTTTCGAGTCATCTTCTTATGGGGCTGGCACGTGATTCTGATTTTGCTAAAATGAATGAAATGACTCAAAAAAAGATTTGTTCATTTTTCTGAACGAGACTCAAAAATCTGAGTCGTTAAAATGATCCGAACTTCCCACTACGAATCACATCTTCGAATCACCACACCACAAGTTCGTCTGTGTACTCCGGCTCAAAAGGTAGAGTATGTCGAAAAACTCCATGTTATTTTCTCCTACAACTTCAGAATCGCCCGTTATCGTTGTACCTTTTTGTTTGTAAGCAGCTTTTGACTTACTTGCACTTTCTTAGTCTTTCCAAAAAAAAAAATGGCAGATCGTTTCACTAGATAAGGCCCTTCTTCCTCAGCTGGGATCGTTTAGAGCCCTTTGAAGCTGCATTTAAACTACATTTTGGAAGCTCAAAATTAGGGCACCAATGAAGTGTGGTGTCACACCGACAGAGGCCGCTCCCACGATAGTTGATTGACATGAGCTCTTACCTCAGACCAGCTGTCACAGTCCAGTAACTTTCCTTGTTTCGATGCCGGAGCAGGGATGTAAGTTAGACAAGAATATCTCCAATTGAGCGATTGAGGTGTTGTGTTGCTGGATGTAATAATGAACATAGTGGTCGTCATTTACTCCCGACATCTGTGCCACTGAAGATGCAGTGGATTACATTTGTTTGTGAATGGAATGTGTCTCACGATCTACATATATCCGTCTATGTTCGCGCGAATCATCCATGATCCAGCTTCACTTACAGCAGAAGTGTGTATAAGCGTTTTTTTTTTATGAATCTTTGCGATCGCCTTTCCTTATAACATGGTAGTTAGGAAGTTTAGCGGCTAAATGTGGCTAAAGTAAACAAGATCGTCATTTCACAGAGAGAAGAAAGGGGCGGGGTGAGCAGAGCTCATTTGCGTTTAAAGGAACAACCCCTTAGAATGAGATGATTTTTGCAGAGCTCATTTTGACAAGGTAAAAATGTTTTGTTTTACAAAACCATTGAGAATTTTTAATCAAAGTATATTAGATACTTTTCATTAAGACCCTAAAGAATCATATCAACTTGTGGAAAATGGGCATCCGATGACCCCTTTAAAAATATACTTCACGGACATGAGATGTACCCACAATTATAGAATGATCCGGATCCGTGCATACTCTAATAGCTAATATTCAATTCAATTCAATTCAAATTTATTTGTATAGCGCTTTTCACGATACATATCGTTGCAAAGCAGCTTTACACCAAATTGACATTTTACTATATATAGTAGCTTGATGTACATATGGTAGAGATGTCTGGTAAAGATCAATTAATGACGTAATCAAACAGACAAAGAACACTATAAATTTGTAGCAGAATTTGGTAGTGCTGTATGTTTTCAGGGTTGGCATCATCTGAAGTCCTCTGAAGGGTTGGCATCATCTTTTCTTAAGTGTTCTGGATCCACACTGGAGCTTGTGAATTCCTAGTTACCATGGGATGTCAATCCCATGGCAAAAACAGAGAACAAATAGGAACATAATTATACTGTTCAAACTAAGAAAAGGAAGGTTTGTTAAACCAGAGCTAAAAGATTAAAATGAACATTTGATCAGGTATAGCTGCAGAAAAAGTTTATGAGATGCATTATTTGAATGCTTGGCTAAAAAGATGTGTCTTTAATCTAGATTTAAACAGAGACAGTGTGTCTGAACCCCGAACGTTATCAGGAAGGCTGTTCCAGAGTTTGGGTGCCAAAAGTGAAAAAGCTCTACCTCCTTTAGTGGTAATATTGATCCATAACCTATTGCTTGTTAGACAAGGATTCAAACAGAACTGCGAGCACAAATAAAACGTGTTAAAATGTACAAACATGGTGGATATGTGAGACCAGTGGCTAAGAAGGGAGGTTTAGATGAAAGGGAACGAGTGATTAATAATCAATTTCTACTCTGTTTACTGTTCTTTGCATTATATTTCATCTGCAACAGTGGTGTGTACTTTTATAAGAATTTGTTTGGTCATTAACTATTAACTGCAACGTTATGCAAACACGTGGAGAATTCTCTGTGTGAAAGACTGATGACTGGTAGATCAATGTGTCACTTAATTTCTCTTCAGTACGGTAGGAAATGAAACTAAATGAAATGTGAAGGATGTTAACTGTGACTAGATGATTGTCAGGGCAGTTAAAATTGTGATGGGATCCATGTGACTAAGCGACAGACTGGTCTGTTAAAGATGCAATTATGATGAAATACACTCTTAAAAATAAAGGTGCTTTAAAAGGTTCTTGACAGCTATGCCATAGAAGAACCATTTTTGGTTCCACAAAGCACCATTCAGTCAAACGTTCTTTAAAGAACCATCTCTTTCTTACTTTTTTATAATCTGAAGAACCTTCTTCGCCACAAAATACTTTTTGTGAAACAGAAAGGTTCTTCAGATGTTAAAGGTTCTTTATTGAACCATTTAGACAAAAAAAAGATTCTTCTATGGCATTGTGAAGCACCTTTATTTTTAAGAGTGTAGTCCCATAGCTTCCCTACTACTCTGATACACACTTAGAAGTATGAACTTTTTCCTCACAAAAATAATACATACTTTTAGGCTATAGTATAAGCTAGTGCTTTCCTGAAATCAAGGGCTGTTTTTAAACCATGATGGATGTTTTTCAAATGCTTTACCTGCGATGCACAGAGCTTTCACTCAGTGCTTGGTTTAGAGGAGGGGAGGTAGTACTAAGCCTTCATGATTTAAGTCATGGAGACAGTTATGCTGGTTGGTAAGCTTTTATAATTTTTATTTCTGTATATTCCTGATTTTTGTTTCAGTTCGTGTCATACTTACGGCACTGCATGACTGTGAATAAGTGGGACAGCGTCTGCTGTCTCTCAGCAGGATAACTGATTTTGTATGTGTGTGTGTGTGTGTGTGTTAGTAATACGGTACATTTGGAAACAAATTGAATCCTCTGAGACTGACTTACGAAGGTGATGTTTTGTCACCCTTTCTCTCAGAATATTCTGCTGTTTTCACATACGCTCTGATTTCTGACTCTCTTTTGGGCCTCGTGCAATTTATGTCAGCTTGGCCTTCAATTTAAGATGAAACTATTTATGGAAATGTGTTGTTTTCTGGTTTTGCTTTTCGAAACACACACTCTCAAATCATTTATTCCGAGCCCTGTGGAATAATTTTTTTACGCTGCTCTCTAACCGCCAACACATTAGTTTAGATGCAAAGTATGGAACAGTGTAAATCCACATCAAGTCCAAAGTGGTTACATTTGTAATGATTTAGATGTTTGGTAGGTTTTTCCAATAAGCTCAACATGAGAATAAATAAGCTGTTAATAGCTCTTAATTTTGTTTGCATGTTTTCTGGAGTTGATGTTCATTTATTATTTTTAAATATTATTTTTATGATTTACATTATTGGCTGCGACTCTCAAATCTTATTTAAATAAACATCAAAGCTCCTCTTATGTGCAAATGTTGGCAATAACAATGTGTGAGGTTATACCTCATATATTTTATTATATGATATTATTCAAATTTAAAACATAACTTCTTCCTTTTTTTTAATACTGTCCCCTCTGACCAGTATTTTTGACTAAATATTAGAACAAAATGCAGTATGACTTTTTAATGTTAATATATTTTATTTGTAGAATAAATCTAAAATAAATTCGCAACATTCAAGCTCATATTTCAAAGAATATGAAAATGAAATATGAAAACAAATCTGATATATCTCCTTGCTGACCTTTAAGTCTGTAAAATTATCATTTTTGCCTCTGAAAATGATGTATTTTGATTCATGTTTATACAAAATGTGTACTGTGTTTGTAAACACATCATTATATTGTTTTCAGAAATACTGCCTCTTTACTAAAAAGGGACCTTTCAGATATACATTTGAGGTCAAAAGTTTGCACCCCCTTTCAAAATGATAAAAAATGTACACATCTCTTAATGCATAGTTTTCTTTATAGCACATCAGTGAGCATTTGAACCTTCTGTAATAGTTGCATATGAGTCCCTCAGTTGTCCTCAGTGTGTAAAGGTGGATGTCAACATCATACAGTCATTGTTGGAAAGTATTCAAATACACAAAAATGCTGAAAAAACAAAGAATTGGTGGGACCTAAAGGATTTTGCTGAAGAACAGCAGGCAGTTTAACTGTTCAGGACAAACAAAGGACTCATGAACAACTATCACTAAACAAAAAAAAAAAAAAAAAAACACAGCTGTAGATCATTCAGGTAACAACACAGTACTAAAAATCAAGGGTATGTAAACTTTTGAAACAGGTCATTTTTATAAATTAAACTATTGTTTTCATTTTGTGGACTATATGTAAACATCTTTTATACGAAATGTCTTATTCAGGTCAGTACTAAATAAACAGTAATATGCATTTTGTATGATCCCTCTTATTTTGGTAAAATAGTTAACATGTTCAGATTCTGAATGGTGGATGCAAACTTTTGACCTCAACTGTATATACAGCATAAGACTGAAGAAAAAAAAAATGTCCCTATTAATAGGAAAATGAATGAAAAGATCAGGTTTGTTAACCAATATTTAAATGATATTTAACAAGTTACCAATATCAGGAGAGATTAAACAGAAAAAAAAAAAAAAAAACTAAATTAGATAAAACTTTATCATTTTTTTTCAAGGAGGTTGGGGAGCAAATGAGACATCTCTGATTGGGTAAAAATGAGTACGGGAGTATTGTAAATTCAGCAATACAAGATGTATATACAGTATATATAATTTTTTTCTTGTGAACTTAGAAAACAAAAAATAACTATGCAAATTTTTCAGCATAGTTTTCAGAGATGTCAAAGTTGCTCCGTAATTGGATATTACACAAGAGTTAAATCAAAACTTAACACCCCAAGTTTGACGTTTATGTCAAGACACCTGGAAACCAAAGTTAAAAATTAGATCAATCATGCAGCTATGACTTGCCATATGTAAAATGAACATGGAAAGTGTGGAAATGGTAGATTTGCAGTTAATGATTTTTTTTTTTATTTGTTCTTTGTCTTAAGCTCGACAACCTGGAAAAGTGCACTGAAAGAAAAACAGATTCTGGGTGCTGTTTCTTTACTCCAAGCACTGAGGTACAGAATCATTTGATACAACATCCTTACTGACATTTTGTGCTACAAACAATAGCTTGGAGCATCATTAATCAGTTTCTTACTCCCAAACACACAACGGCAGTCTCCCAATAACATGCTAGATTCCAAAACAGCATGTTTATGAGCATTCAGTTGGTGTTTTATTTTTTTTTTTTTTTTTTTTTTTTTTTTGTCTTTGTATCATAGCAACTGCAAAAGTATGACATGATATTTATTCCTTTGGCTTTTCACCATATTTGTAATGTAAGCATGTGTCCAAGAACTCAAAGAACAGAATACTTTTTCTGTATCTTTAAAATACAGTATATGCTGACTTACAGATCCCAAATTCAGTGTACCTTGTGCCGAGAGAAAAAATACTTCTGGGTGAAACCTGCTAGATTACACCTAACTCTGACTGACTCCAAAATAACAATGCAGGGTACAAAATCTGTCTTTCAAACACCTTAGGGTAAAAGTCTACAGGCAACTCATCAGATCAACAGCTGCTGCTCAAGGAGATTACCTGAGGAGTGAAAACAACAAGAACCTTTGATTAATCTTGGGAAATCGGATCGAATAAAGAACAGTTTTTGAATTGAGTGCCAAATGAATCACAGTGCTGCTAAGTATCTCAGGAGGGAATGGAATTGAACATTCTGACACCTGAATGGTCCAACAAGATACAGATATCTATCAGCAACAAACAATGACAGTCATTTTAGCCATGGGGCCCACAATACTACACACAATAATGGTGGTGGAATGAGGGGAAGCAGGGGACAGGTTTGATGAAACTGTCTGCTCATTAAAGAGAACAGGCATTAATCACCAGTCAGCAGCAACCCACAGGTCCGGAAGTGGTTGGAGCTCAGCGAGGCGTTGAGGTGTCCAGGCTCTGATTAGGAAGACGCCGGATGACGGGAGCGGAGGGGGGTTGTTGAGAGACCGCTCCATTAATTGCAAATTATTTACATGCCAAAGTTCTTATCAGCTAATTTCAAGAGCCAGCACGATCTGGATAATTCCATCCGGAATGCAACACACAGTTTAACAAGGATTGGACTCTTTTTCACCTCAAGTCCCAGTTGTGTTTCTCAGTTGTGGTTGTTTTGTGCCAACGTGGGTCTGTGTGTCACATCACTGTGTTTATGGGTGGTGATATGACTAAAATCTATGTAAAATGATACATTTTATTTCATGATAATGATATATATCATGATATAGTCATTTTTTACAGTAACGCTGTATTTTAGGGATCAATTCTCATGCATGTTACTAGAATATTGGCTATTTAGTACTTCTAAAGCACATTTTAGTGCGTGACCATATATTAGATCCCTTAATCCTACCATAACCATCTAACCATAACAACTACCTTACAAACTATTAATAAGAAGAAAATTATGATTTTATTGAGGCAAAAGTTGTAGTTATTAATTAATAGTGTTAATAATGTTAATAGTGAGAATTGGACCCTAAAATAAAGTGTGACAATTACTTATTTATGTATTTAATTATTTATTTATTTAAAATAAGAACAAAACTTACAACCAAATAAAAGCAAATAAGAACAAAATTTAAAATAAGAATACACATTGGGCAACGAGTGATCTCCAGTGTACTCAGTCTAGCGTGGCAACTTCAGCTTCATCCCATGATATTCCCAAAGCATTTAGGTCTTTGATGAACATTTTACGCCAAGTGTTCTTCGGAAGACAGGCTTCCATTTAGAAGGCAAATCTTGATTTGTAAGCTGTAGTATTTAACCGCCAGATGCATTGTTGGCTGATGGATATTGACATTTGATTGGGAGTAGCCAATGTGCATCTTCGTCTTAAAGGGATCATCGGATGCCACTATTTTCACTATTTGATATGATTCTTTAGGATCTTAATAAGATGCCTATAACATGCTTTGGTTAAAATTTCTCAGTGGTAGTGTAAAAAACACCCTTTTACCTTGTCAAAAGGTGCTGTAGGTGCTGTAGGTTGCTGTAGGTGAAGCTGGATCACAAATGATTTGCATGAACGTGGACGAATTTATGCAGATGGCCGGGCGCATTTCCTTCTGAAACGAAAGTAACATTAATCCTCTGCATCTTTAAAGGCTCAGATGTCGGGAGTAAATGATGGCAGCTATGTTCATTATAGGGCTGAAACGATTCCTCAAGTAACTCGAATAACTCAAATACAAGAAATAATTTGCCTCGAGGTATCGTTTGGTCTATCTACTGTAACTACACACGGAACACAATGTTTCTTCACGGCCTACTATTACCGACGCACACAGCGATCAACGCTGGACATATTTAAGACCATAAATTAATGGTGGTTAGTTATGATGTCCCTACATTAGCTATGTTTTGTGTTTTGTGAATGACCCACACCTGCTGAATGCTCCAAACAACTCATGGACAATGTAGTGTATTTGCATCATTACGATATGTTGCTTGTTGCACTTTTTCCACTTGTTTCTTAATCCATGCATGCCTATCCTGCTGACAGCTCTGTTTTACTTGGCAATCTAGGGTGCGATATTGGTCATCAGTATACTCCTGAGCCTCTCAGGTTGGTGGTTGCTCATAGCATTGATTTGCATCTTGGCGTTCATTGATCAGGTTCCAGGACTTTTCACTAATCCACCACTCTTTATACGAACCTTGTTGTCTACCGATCACTGTCTCAGTGCTCTCTACCACCATTTATTGAAAGAGTGTCAAATGATCTTCAAGGCTAGTCGGTTGTTGGAGTGCCTGAAACCAGTTTTGAAGTTCTATCTGGAAGGTGTTAGTAGTGGTGCCACATTAAACGGATGCCATTGTTTCAATGATGTAGGCAGACGCAGGTGACAGAGGTGATATTCGGCTAGCAGGAGCTGATGATCGGATTCCACAGTGTTGATCTTCACCTCTTCGACATACAGATAGTTGATCTCCCCTGGTAAAAAAAACCCCAGCATATGCTGGTAGGCATGTTTTGATGCTGGGATGCTGGTTAGGTATGTTTTGGTGCTGGTTTAAGCTGGTCCTTTGCTGGTTTAAGCTTGTCCTTAGCTGGTCTATGATGTCCTTTGCTGGTTGATGCTGGTCCTTGACCAGCAACATGACCAGCATAAACCAGCAAAGGACCAGCAAAAACCAGCAAAGGACCAGCATAAACCAGCTAAGGACCAGCTTAAACCAGCATCAAAACATACCTACCAGCATATGCTGTTTTTTTCACCAGGGTCATTATGTGTTCGTTCCGGTGACCACCAGGTCATTTTCTGAATGTCTTCATGGAGTGTGGTTCAAGAGTTTGCTCGAGTCCTCAATGTGCGGCAGTAATCGTGACATGAAAATCCCCAATCAGAAGGAGATCATGATGGGTGTGCTATCAGTCTCATTTTGTTTGCAGCAGCATTGTCCGCATCTGTGGCCGCATACACTTGCACCATTATTTTTGCATGACAAGCTTAAAGGCGTGTGGAGAGAATTCGATCCAGCACCAGTTTCCATTCAATTAGCACCATCACTAATCGCTTTCAAGAGCATGATTCCAATTTTGTGGGTGTGGTCATTGTTGTGTCGAGAGTAGATAATGGTCTTTCCATTGCTGACAAGTTGACCGCTAAGAACGGTCAACTTCTTAAATGACTTGCTCTCATTTCGTCGGCTATCAGAGGATGGGCGACTTTTAAGGGAGGTGGTTTATCTTAACACCACAAAAACAGTTAACCTATCAAAATAAACCACGTAAAATATGTAATAAAGGTGTATCAATGCACATTCCCCACCAGTCCTGTGTAATCGTGAGATGGCAGAACGCAATATAACAACGCAGTCTGAAGTAGTTGCTAAATTAAACGATCTTACTCGTCTCAATCTGCTGAATCTTGGTGATGTGAGTGCCCTAAACAATGTTAAAATGGACTATTTCGCATTCAGAGATGAAGGATCAGATGATGAAATTACTAAAGAGTTTTTTGGAGACCAAAAGTTTAGAGACTATGCCCATGGCAACGCAAAACTGTCCTTGTCGGAGTAATATTAGTCTGTTTGTGTAATGATGCAGTATAGTGCTCTGACAGACAGCTCTTGTTAAAACCGTCTCACTTTAAACCCATTTTTCTCAAAATCCCATTCCTGAAAACTATAGCTCTCAGCCAACTTAAGATAGCCATAACTTCTGTTACGCTCAAGCTATGGACAAAATAAAAACAGTTTTGGAAAGGGCTAAAAGGTAATATTTCACCATGTGTTGGGTTTTCCAAGATCGCATCACATATACTGTTTCTCATTCGTCATTTCTGTGGCACGAAAAAAAAAAATACGGGACAGGTTTGATTATATTTGACGATTTCATTTGATCATTTAGGTGTAATAAAACAAAAACATTACCACAATATAAACGATACAGCAAAATCTCTTATGATAGACTCTTTATATCATCACCACAATACACTGAATATCATCATACAGCCCAGCCCTGTTGTAGGGATGATGCTATGAGGTTGCTAATGTTACAGAGCGAACGAAACATGAAGTGTGCGGATCCATATGCAAGCTTTTATTCATAGACAGAGACATGGTCATAACACAGGCTTGGGTCGAACACTGGCAAACAGAGTACAGGAATGAATACAGGACAAGACACAAAGAGATCCAGGGACAGGTGAGGGTCGATTATCAGTAAAGTAATCCAGGGGGTGAGGCAAACGGCTAAACTAATCCAAACAGACAGTCGGCAAGACAAAGGGTTAGTCAGGAAACTTGAATTGGCTACGTAAAGTAGCTACCACAGAACGTGTGATAAACGCTATACAATACTTAGCCCAAAATGATGGTGACGGCCTTGTATTTATACTGTGTGTTTGGGTGTGGCTGTGTGCGTAATCAGAGAGGTGGAGCATGGGAAATGTAGTCCAGGGTGTAGAGCAACAGTCTGTGTAGAGTGAAATGTCAATATAATGCACACAAGACCTCTGGTGGCGGACAGACCGAACAGGATTTGTGACAGCTAAAGGTGCTTTTAGTGTTTTTAAGTGCATTGCTATGTGATTGCACAGCGATCCTGTAGCTCAAGTAGAGCAAGCCACTAGGTCATGTGTTCGACTACTAGGAAATGCATGAATATTTATAATACGTATTTTGAATGGAATGTGTATAGGGTTCCTCCTTATACACTTTTTTTTCTCACTTTTCTTGTTTGTAAGTCTGACTGCTTAGAAAGCATGCCTCTCCATAACAAGCAAGAGGATTTGAAGGATCGCTTATGTCCACAGTGCAAATGATTTGCTTAAGTCATATGCCCCCTGGCCCAAGACTACCAAAGAAAGCTGATCACAGCACAGTGCCCTAGGAGATCCTAGGCCCCTAGGTACATAGATGGCAAGCTGATCACAAGGGAATTCAGACCCTGATATCATTACTGCATGCTTTATTATTTGAATACTATTAGATTTTCCCAAGTAGTACAGAACAAACACTTGTAAAAACAACATAAATCAATGCCTTTACCAAAATCAGAATGAAATGTATCCTCCTGCTTGTTGTCAGCTGTGTGCTGGAATATCCCACTGTGCCTTAGATCAGATGAATGAAGAAAGGCAGCTCACTCTGAGAGGGTTGTGATGAAATGAACTGTCGTGACATCCAAAGACCTCTTAGTGACAGAGGCTTTGATGCAAACCTGAAGATGTCTGTTCACAGGGACTCTAGATAATAAGAGATATGTATGCATTAAAGAGTGTCATGAAAAAGGGTTTTAATTGGATGCTGTAACTGGTCCTAAGGCACTCAGAAAAGTGTTATCAAAGCCACATGGTCAAGAAATGTGAATATGAAGTTATTCTCTCTGAATAGAAAGGCTAATGAGACTTTCTGAGAATCACCAACATTTCCCCTTACACAATATACATTATGTTTATAAATAATTAATTATATAGTGTTTCTGATATTTCTGCAAAATGACCAAAAGGAATAGGACCATTTTATTAGTATTATGGTCACACTTTAGTTTGGGGACCAGTTCTATTTATTAACTAACTATTAACTACAACTTGCTGCTTGCTAGTAGTTAGTAAGGGCATTGTTAAGTTTAGGTATTTGTATGTATTCTGTGTTTTCCGTTTCTTGTTTTTTTGTTTTTTTTTGCTTCTCTCTCTCTCTCTCTCTCTCTCTCTCTCTCTCGCTCTCTCGTTCTTTCTCTGTACCGTGTTGAAGTCAACTGGGGACATTCTTTTTTTTTCCCAGAACTTTTCAATAACCTTTTCCCCCTTATATTGTTATATAATGTTATATTGTTGCCATTTTTTGTTTATCTCAAAAGAACTGCAGGAGGACTGACAGGAAACCATGGTAGACAAACATTCAAGCTCCAAAATGGACATACATATAGTGTAAAATAAACCCATACGACTTGATTTGTTATATTCTAAGTTTTCTGAAGTGACATGAACACTTTGTACTGAATGATGAACAGATTGAAATGTAAACCATTTTTCGCTCTCAAATCAATTTAAAGCATTGATCAGTGCACACAGACTACCTATAGTGAACACACCTTAAATGCCAACTTATGTCAAACCTCACAGGTTCTCACACTACCCTGTTGATTTCTACATGTATGGACAAGGACAGCAGCAAAAATGTCAGAATTTAAATTTTTGGGAAAACTATTTTGTTAAATATATAGTATATGTGACTCTTATTCAATGACTCCCCATGTTCTTCAACTTTACTTGAGGAATACAATCTGCCTGTTTGGAATTACGTAGGGTCGGTGGGGAAACTCCTAAAATCCCTGGAGGGAAAAATGAAATCCTAAGCAGTTAATCCTGTCAGCGGCATTCAGGATAAGCATATTAGGATTCATTTTGGCATAGTGAAACAGACACTACACTCTGTGTTTCATAATTCCATGACTAAAGTCCGGCTTACATGTATCATTTTGTGAGGCTTCAGTCTAATGGTGCCTACTGTTCTCTAGTTTCTGATAAAGGTATTATTAGATCTGTTTCAACAGTGTATGGAGGAGTCAAAGTTAGACTGACATTCCATCTCTGGGATGGGAGATGACAGCCTTACTGTGGACTGAGGAAATATTTCATGGGGGTTATAAATTATGAAGCCACTCAAAACAAAGCACAAGAAGACTTGATCCGTGGTGTGAAGGGTCTCACATAGCAGTCAGATAGAAGCTGAGCAGAATTATAATTTCTCTACATCTGATATTCGTTTTGTTAAAGGGGTCCTATTATGCTCTTTTTATCAAGTCTTGATTTTCGTTTGGGGGTGTACTAGAACATGCTCTAATGTTTGGTGGTTTGAAAAACATCCTTAATCCTAATACCTAAATTTAACAGCTTACTAACTATTAATAAGCAGCAAATTAGGAGTTTATTGATGCAAAACCGTAGTTAATGGTTTAGAAATATCAAGAACTGCCTAAAATAAAGTGTGACCATAAGTGTTTTCTCTTTATTTAGTCTTCTTTTTAAGCAGGGGTGCCCAGACTCGGTCCTGGAGGGCTGGAGTCTTGCAGAGTTTAGCTCCAAACCCAACTAGACACACCTAATCAGCTAATCAAACACTTGCTAAGCATATAAAAACTTCCCGGCAGGTGTGTTGAGGCAAGTTGGAGTTAAACTCTGCAGCACACCGGCCCTCCAGGACCGAGTTTGGGCACCCCTGATTTAAAGTAATGGTCTTTAATAACATACTTTAAAAAAGGCACTTATTACAGTAATAATGTGCTGTAAAAGAATATGCTCAAGTGTGAATTGAAAAGATAATTAATTGCATATTATTTCCAATTAATCAAAAATGTCTTACAATTTAAATTTTTGTCAAAATACAGTCTCTGTTACTGATCTTTTTGAGTCTGGGGCTTTTGATGGAAGAGCAATACAAGTTGTTTCTCTCAAGAAGGGCTTCTCTTCCTGTGATATCATGTCATGAGCTTGTTCTCTGCAGCGTGTGAAGGCTGCCCCCCCAAGCCAAGAGTGGGGCCTGATCCTCACCAGTGCTCATAAATGTTTGACTGATATTCACAATGTTTCTGGCCCATGACCACAGAGTAATGGCTTATTGTAACATCTTTGTGGAAAAAAAAAGTATTTCTAATAACTGCACACTACACTGGAGCCCTTGTGAGAGTTATCCAAAATGTTGAGTATGTGAGGATGATCCTATGATTCTGCCTCAGGTGTCAGAGGATTTTTCCTTTAATAAAAACAGCAGAAAGCTGAAGTGCTCTGAGGAAAAATCTCAACCTTGTGTTTAATATGCATTGTACATCCTGTAAAAGAAAAGAGGGACCTTGCAAATACCATTGTAAAAATATGATAATCATTCAGTATTCATAAATGCAGAGGTTGGTAGTAACGAAATACATTTACTCCGTTACATTTACTTGAATAGATTTTTGGGAAATGTGTACTTTTAAGAGTAGATCTAAGATAGGTACTTTTACTTTAACTCGAATAGGCCTACATTTCTAACGAAAAAAAAAAAAAAACTAGTATACTTTACCTCGCTACACTGGGCGGCGTTCCTCTTGTTACTTCATTTTTATGCAATACATGTATATAAAAAAACAAAACAAACAAAAAAAAACACATAGTTTATTTCAAGCGTGCTGTCTCTTTTATCTGGGGAATGAACGATGCCCCATTTGCGAATGAAACACTCTTTTAAGTCAGTTCTGTTCAAGACCTTGAACAAACAAGCCTGCAAAACGGTCTGGGGTGCGTTTCTCATACAACGACGTAACTCGCTGATTAACCTCCATAGTATGATACATTGTTGTGGAAAGGAACTAGTTAGTCACGACTGTTTCCCAAACACAGTCGCCTGAATTGGTTCGCGAATCACTTTGAATGATTTGTTCAGTTCCCTGCACGTACTGAATCGTCTGAAGCGATTTTTCATTCTTTCCGGGTAATTGAACACGTAGATTATAAAGACGTATAGTCAACTGAAGCCAAATCTGCAGATTGTACTGTTGGCCTGCAATAAGGATCTTTATTAGTTGAACACCGCGTGTGCTGTCTGATGGATTCCACAGGTATCAATTCGATTTCATTTAAGTAATATTGTAGTAGCGTAAAAGTAAAAAAGTAAAATCGTAAAGTATGTGTAAATGTGTAAAGTAAAAAAGTATTGATCGCGGCATTTCATTTATAATAGATTTGCTTTATTACATTGCATCAAATTCTTTTTTAAACGACGTCTGCAGCGTTGAGCATTATAACCAATCACACACGATTCTGTTGAGCTTATGAATGCAATATCCAATCAGAGGTGTTTTGATTTGTCACCGCGGAGAGTTGTTTAGTGTGTGGACTCATTGACTGAATTCTGATGAATATGCGGTCGCAAATTCAGCATAAACAACAAATTGTTGCATTACAATGCAGCTTTAACCTTTGATGAGTTATATGAGTTAAGGTAGTTATAAAATTCCCCTCAAGTAAGAAATGAAGAATTTGTTTAGTTAGCTTGTCGAAAGTACTTGAGTAGTTTTTTCATTGGATACTTTTTTACTCTTACTCAAGTAGCTATTAAGATTGTTACTTTTACTCTTGCTTGAGTAATCATTTATATAAGTACTTGTACTTTTACTTGAGTACACAGTTTTTTTTTTTTTTTTTTTTTTTGATACTTTTAGGTACTTTTTAGGTAGGTGTTGTTAAACTCCAAGGCATGTAACGCAAAAAGTGCCTGCACCAAAAATAACCAACACACTCTCATGCCTCATAATTTGCAAAAAAAAAAAAAAAAGTACAATAATATATGTCTTTAAGTTTATTTTCCTATTACAGTCATGATTATATTAATAGGGTTGAACTTTACGGTAAGATTATGTATGACATACGTTCTTATATGATGTAGTATGATTTCATACATTTTTGTGATTTAAAATGAATTATTACAATAACTTGTGAAACAGTGTTGAAATCATTATACAGTTATGACTATTATGACTGCAACACATCTGTACTTTAATGTTCCAAAGGCTGAACAGATTTTATTATTTTACTATAAAAACTTAAGATTAAGATTCATTGTTTGTGTTAAAAGTATGTGCCAGTATATCAATTTAAACAGTTAACAGAATTATAACTGCCCTAAAGCTGTAAAAATAAGTTTAAATATGTGATAAGTATTTTGAAGATTTGTGTGAACGATTTGTTAATTGTCTGTTGTTTTTAAGCATGTTTTGCTAAATTATTTTGTATTCAGAAGGGTGTACTATCACTATAATAATATAATATGATATAATGTAAATGTCTTACATTCATATAGTTATTTTCTTGACAATCAAAACACTACATATTTTTGGAGTGGAACATTTCCTCAACCACCATTGTGCAGAAACCACCTGGCTTGACATATTAAACACTGTTTTTAACTTCCTCCACGACATATCTCTGTTTCATGGGTTTTCAGTGTTGTCCAAAAAACATCTTTTTTTGTTTCAGTGACTCAGCCAGTGATGTGTTAGTTATTCCTGCCACTGTCATTATTTATGCAGTTTAGCTCGGTGACATTAGCATGCCAGAAATTAGACACTTCACCTTTAAACAGAGTGTTGTTTTCTATGCAAAATCCTTTATTTATAAAGTCACCTTGTTGTAGCCTTTACGCTACGCTTTGTTTATCATTCTCAAAGTAATAAAATAGCTTATGAAGTCTCTTATAATCACATTGGCCAAAACTGATTGGGGCATGAGTACACAATGCAGGCAGCACAGACGAAGACATTCAATTATTTTTAGAGACGGTCTAAATTTGATTGCATTGGCTTTTTATTCCACACACTACACGAAATAGCAGTAACCCTCAGAAGTAATTTTGCTGGAACTAACGAGGAGAGAGAGGGAGGGCGCTCCTCACTTGAGCTAAAACAGCTTTGATGAACGACCGCTGTCCCACGGCGCACGTTGTCATTAGCCTGACACCAGATAGAAGTTAAGTCTTAAGAAAATGGAAAATTGATTTACCTTTTTTTTTGCTTTAGAGCAAACGGTTAATACCCTTAAACATTCAAACTTACTACATAAACATTGCAAGGGCCTCTGCCATTGTTCTTTATTGTTTTTGTTTTTTTGCCATTGTTCTTCTTTTTATCTTTAAACAAAAATTACAACTCAGTGGTACGCACTCATTTACTACGAAATGCAACATGAACATCCAATGACTAGTTAAAGGATTGGAAAATAAGTTGAATATCTACAGCCGAATAAATAATTTAGTAAAGTTCTGTTCTTTTATAAGCATAATGGGCTTGGCTTTGAAAAATGGGTTCTGTAAAAAGGACACTAAAAGCATAGTGTATGAATGTTGAAGTAGGGCTGATTGATTCCTGAAGACAGAGAGAGATGCTGTATGCAGGTCTTTGTACCTGCAGAAATTGCATGTGCACACGCACACTGTAATAATGGTAGCTTTCTATTCCTTAAGAGACACTTTTCCAGTTTAAACAAATAGAGGAGATGGAGACTAGTCGTCACATTTTGTACTCCAGTGAGTATTTCTCAGGTTGAGTTTATTTTTGAAAGTCAATATCTGAGTAGACAAACGTGTCAAATAGAAAGCTATTGAACAAGTCCACAGTTATTGCTAAGGAAACTCATTCCTATAGCTACGCTGTCAAAAGAATATCTTGTTTTGATATATGAAATACTAGAACATTTTCTATGTAATATGATCTATTTCATGGATCCTTAGACCACAAACATATCTTAAACCACAAAAATAGCTTGTTTCCAAAAAATGAAATACTGTATAAAGCTGGAAAAAACTGCTTTTGAACATCTGATCTGTATATTAAATGTATTATCATCTACCATGCTTTCCAGTAGAATAGAATAGAATAGAATAGAATAGAATAGAATAGAATAGAATAGAATAGAATGACTACATGCTATCATTGTATAGCCATGAAGTATATTAAAATTCAAAAGTTTATTTATTTATTTATTTATTTTTTATTTTTTTTGTGATTTACATGTTCAGATATTCTTCTATTCTATTCTATTCTATTCTATTCTATTCTATTCTATTCTATTCTATTCTACTGAAAGGCATGGTAGAATGTGGTTCAATAATAGCATGTAGTGATATTCTATTCTATTCTACTCTATTCTATTCTACTGAAAGACATGGTAGAATGTGGTTCAATAATAGCATGTAGTGATATTCTATTCTATTCTACTTATAGGCATGATAGAATGTGGTTCAATAATAGCATGTAGTGATTCTATTCTATTCTATTCTATTCTATTCTATTCTATTCTACTGAAAGCATGGTAAAATAATAGCATGTGGTTCAATAATAGCATGTAGTGATTCTGTCCTATTCTATTCTATTCTATTCTATTTTATTCTATTCTATTCTGTTTTATTACTTTATCTGAATATGCAAACCACAAAAAAACTTGTTTTAAAATATGTATTTATTTATTTATTTATTTATTGTTTGTTTGTTTGTTTGTTTACTTTTTTACTAATATAATATAATCCAACATTATTATAGTAATTGTGATACCTTAAGGCTCAATAACAATACCAACCACTGTGTGTGTTTAATAAATAGTAACAGTGACAACAATAGTGTACAAAACTGTAATAAGGCATTCAGAAAGCAATATTAGGGCCTTTTTTTCATTTCTTTGTTGATTTTACACTATGCCAACAGTCATTGGCACACATTCAGCCACACTTCAATCAATATCAGTGTTACATTTGCAGTGCCTTCTGACACTGTGGGCCTTTCAGCATGAAGCCCATGGCAGTAAGGAGCCTTTGGCCATTAGCCATCATCATATTTTGAAAGATTACAAGTCAAGTGAGGTGATATTTAACATTTTTAGATCTTTACTCTTATAAAAAATAAATAAATAAATAATAAAAAAAAAATTTAAAAATGTTTTTTGCGCCTTATTAGACATAAATATTGTTAAGCGTGACCATAGAATAGAATGACTACCATGCTATTATTGAATAGACATGAAGTATTTTAAAATTCAAAAAGAATTGTTTTGTGTTATTCTATTTCATTCTATTCTATTCTGTTCTATTCTATTCTACTGAAAAGCATGGTAGAATAGTAGCATGTGGTTTAATAATAGCATGTAGTCATTCTATTCTATTCTGTTCTGTTGTGTTCTGTTCTGTTTTATTACTTTATATGAATATGCAAACCACAAAAAAAAAAAAAACTTGTTTTTAAATATTTATTTATTGTTTGTTTGTTTATTTACCTTTTTAGTAATATAATATAATCCAACATTATTATCAAAATACAATATTAGGTCAGAATTCACAAAAAGGAAAAAACAAAAGCATAATTAGCAACAGTTTTGAACTAGATGTTTGAAATCTACATGTAAAATCATTGCTAGAGAAAATGTTGTGGAGTTGGGCAAAATCTCCAATAAGAAAAAAAATATTTTAGTTATTAACCTTCTAATGTGACATCTATCCCCATTCACATTCTATAATAAGCTTGGTCTTTACACTATTTATATTATTGTAGCTCAAACAGCAGAGCTTTATGCATAACACTAGCAGTATCAATATCATGGGTTCAATCCACAGAGAATGCATGGACTTCTAAAATATATATTTTAAATGCAATGTATTGTAAGTTGCTTTGAATAAATGCATTTGTCAAATGTATAAATGTAATGCCAAGCCCCTGAAAAGGGTTTGGGCAACAGGTGTGGGATTAACAAACAATACAACAGTTCCATCTAGTGTTTGATTTTGAGACTACAAAGCTGGAAAGAAGAGCTAATTATCAGTGGATGAATGCTGCTACATTTTTTATTTGTATGTGCATGCGATTGCTGTCTCTTTAATGATCCAAGGTCAAAAAAGATAACAGATTTCTACAGGCAAAGTAGGTCTAGCCTATGTCAAGGTGTGTTTTAACTAACTGAAATGTTTAGATAACTAGGGGCAGATATGAGGGAAATAAAGCAGTGTTCAATGTCTTGTATAATTAAAATGGATGTTTAAATAGGAATTAGTGTAGTTAGCTTTTCTTAAACTGAAGGTCAAATGTTAATTGTTGAACGAAGGGCTACTTGTTCTCATAAGCTGAGGGAAAAAAATGCATAATTCATCTTTCAGTGATGTTCCACACTGTTTTCACCAAATAGAAAATTAAAAAGATTTTACTTTTAACATATTGTACCATTGCAATTTTATTTACTGTAGTGGTAACTTCAAAATTATTTATGATAATTCTTTTTTCTATGTGTCCTTGTAATTCCAACTTTAAATGTTGCAAATATGACTTATCAAAAATTGGTTGATTAAAAAAAAATAATAATACACTGACCAAAATTATACACGCAGCACTTTTGTTTTTGCCCCTATTTTTCATGAGCTGAACTCAAAAATCTAAGACTTTTTCTATGTACACAAAAGGCCTATTTTTCTCAAATATTGTTCACAAATCTGTGTAAATCTGTGTTAGTGAGCACTTCTCCTTTGCCGAGATAATCCATCCACCTTACAGGTGTGGCATATCAAGATGCTGACTAGACAGCATGATTATTGCACAGGTGTGCCTTAGGCTGGCCACAATAAAAGGCCACTCTAAAATGTGCAGTTTCACTGTATTGGGGGGGTCCAGGGGGATCCGAAAACCAGTCAGTATCTGGTGTGACCACCATTTGCCTCACATAGTGCAACACATCTCCTTAACATAAAGTTGATCAGGTTGTTGATTGTGGTCTGTGGAATGTTGGTCCACTCCTCTTCAATGGCTGTGTCGAAGTTGCTGGATATTGACAGAAACTGGAACACGCTGTCGTATACGCTGATCCAGAGCATCCCAAACATGTTCAATAGGTGACATGTCTGGTGAGTATGCTGGCCATGCAAGAACTGGGATGTTTTCAGCTTCCAGGAATTGTGTCCAGATCTTTGCAACATGGGGCCGTGCATTATCATGCTGCAACATGAGGTGATGGTCGTGGATGAATGGCACAACAATGGGCCTCAGGATCTGGTCACGGTATCTCTGTGCATTCAAAATGCCAACAATAAAATGCACCTGTGTTCGTTGTCCATAACATACGCCTGCCCATACCAGAACCTTACTGCCACCATGGGCCACTCGATCCACAACACTGACATCAGCAAACCGTTCACCCACACGAAGCCATTCACGCTGTCTGCCATCTGCCCTGTACAGTGAAAAACGGGATTCATCCGTGAAGAGAACACCTCTCCAAAGTGTCAGCAATGTAAGCATTTGCCCACTCAAGTTGGTTTCAATGATGAACTGCAGTCAGATCGAGACCCCGATGAGGACCTGATGTGGAGGTCCTGGGCTGGTGTGGTACATGTGGTCTGTGGTTGTGAGACCGGTTGAATGTACTGCCAAATTCTCTGAAACGCCTTTGGAGATGGCTTATGGTAGAGAAATGAACATTCAATTCCCGGGCAACAGCTCTGGTGGACATTCCTGCAGTCAGCATGCCAATTGCACGCTCCCTCAAAACTTGCGACATCTGTGGCATTGTGCTGTGTGATAAAACTACACATTTTAGAGTGGCCTTTTATTGTGGCCAGCCTAAGGCACACCTGTGCAATAATCATGCTGTCTAATCATATGCCACACCTGTGAGGTGGATGGATTATCTCGACAACAGGTGTGAAGTGCTCACTAATAGATATTTAGACAGAATTGTGAACAATAGTTGAGAGAAATGGGCCTTTGTATACATAGAAAAAGTCTTTGATCTTTGAGTTCAGCTCAAAATGAAAAATGGGGGCAAAAACAAAAGTGTTTATAATTTTGGTCAGTATAATAAATCTTAATTGTTGTCTTACTGTCGTATATTTAAAGTTGCTTCTAAATAATGAGAAACTGCTTTGCAAATGCAAAAAAACAAAGTAGTAAATGTGATAACTTAAGGCTCAATTACAATACCAAGCACTGCGGGTGTTTAATAAATAGTAACAGTGACAACAATAGTGTGCAAAGTGTAATAAGGCATTCAGAAAGCAATATTAGGGCTTGGAATAAATTACATTTTTCATTTCTTTGTTGATTTTACACCATGCCAACAGTCATTGGCACACATTCAGGCACTCTTCAATCAATATCAGTGTTACATTTGCAGTGCCTTCTGACACTGTGGGCCTTTCAGCATGAAGCCCATGGCAGTCAGCAGCCTTTGGCCATTAGCCATCACTATATACTGAAAGATAACAAGTCAAGTGAGGTGACATTTAATATCTTCAGACCTTTACTCTCATGAAAAAACACAAATTTTGTTTTTAGCGCCTTATTAGACATAAATATTGTTAAGTGTGACCATTACAAGCTGAATTTCAGTAATATTTTCCTGTGATCTTCCCTAAATGCCAAAAGTAAGCAAAAATTCTGCAGCTTCCGAACGCTAACTAGGAAGTGAAACAGAAAACACTTTAACGTTCCACATGACGGATGTTCTAAATACACCCATGGTCTCCTGACATCAGGATTGGGACTGACAGACTTAATCGGAACTGAGGCCTGTCAACATGAATTTAAATGAAATCCCAAAGTATATCTTTAAGCTATTATATTTATTTAATATGCTCTGATTTTAGTTTTGCTTTTAAGCATTTAATTGGTAAATATTTTCTACTTTTTTCCCCGGTGTGCAAAGACTTGATTAGCTAGTCCTCCATCATGGGATGCTGTGTGCCCACCTGCTCTTAAGTGATTTAAAACTTCTTTTGCCTTCCAGCCACCAGCTTCTCTATCAACGAGACAAACGTAAAATCAACAGAAGCCATTATGGAAATTTATGTTGATCTGGGGGACAAATTAAAATGACAACTGATTACTTGTTTAATATAATTTACATTATAACTTTGCTTACTTTAATGTAATTTTAATGTCATCCGGGCACCTGGATTGGAATTTTTTTTTTTTTTAATGTATTATAGCTTACATTTAAATGCAATTAGTTGAAACTAGTTGAAAAAGAGTGCTTTTTTTGACCCACTGAAGTACAACTGTATGTGTAATTTCATAATTTCATAATCACATAGTCACTGGATACAGCTAAATGTACAAGCATTTTTTGTTAAATAAAATATAAGCTACTTTAATGTCATCATGAGTACATCATGAATCCATTTTCCAAACCGTGTTTCTGGCTTATCCTGAATCAGTATGGTACACCTATAATAAGTTTTTATATTCATACTATTTTAGATTGGTTCTGGTAGGAGTGTCCATGTAGAAAAATGTCCACTTTTGGTATGGCAAGATGTTTTAAAATGTATTTCTTTTCCGTAACATTTAAACTTAGACCACTTTATTAAATTACCTTTTGACTATATAAATACAAATAAATTACTTTTATTTATTTATTTATTTATTTTTTGCAATTATTTAAAGACCACTGGTGTTACCTTCTTTGGCAATATAAAGGTTGTTATGAAATATTATTTCTCCTTTTTTTTTTTTTTTTTTCCCCAGCACATGTAGTCAAGAGTTACGGAAAAATAATGGACATGCAAGAATAAAGGAGATTATGTTTTATTTAATTTGACAGAAACAAACAAACAAAAAAAGTAACACCAGTGACACAATGAATCAGTGACATACATAAGACCTGATACAGTGACAGTTTTCATGAAAAATGCATTTTACAAAATATCTGCTGCAAGGTATCAAACCACATTGTTGTCAATTATGGTATATGCACTAAACTACATAGCTTAATCCATTTGTATTATTATTATTTTTTTTTTCCATAACAGTAAAGTAGGTCATAACAGTGACTTCAACTAAAAGCTTCATATGAAATCATGAGATTAAATAAGAAAAAATTCTGCTAACTGAAAAGAGACAGTACACTTAACATGGGCTTTTTTCATAGATCTTTAGGAAATAGGAAGAAGGAAGTCAAGTGATGTCATCGGTGTGATTTTTATTTCAAAATAAACGATTTTTGTTAAACGGTAACAAAAGTGACACAACTCCAGGGGACCTCTACTTTCATTATATAATTTATAATATTTATTTGCCATTTAGTTTTTTTTTTTTTTTTAATGCCATTTGCATCATATCTATTTGATAATTATGAATAGAGTATTGTATTTAAAATGGTAGAAAACACTGTTTTTTTTTAACTTCAACATAAAGCACTTTCCCTTGCACATGGCGAGCGGTTTTATGGTACTTGGATTTTATATAATTAATTTAAAAACAAATATTGCCACATTAATGGCGCAATAAGGTGTAATTGTTCAAATAACATATTATTTCGTTTTAAAATATAAAGAAATTGTATCCCTATAGTGTTTTTCAAAATATTTCTGTAAAGGCTAGAGACAGAAAAATTGACATTTCCATAGAATGACCCAGGAACCGCTGCGGAGTAGCCCAGTACCTGCGTGACTCGTCATAGACATAAACAGAAAAAAGTAGCTCCGGCTACAATGTTCTTCCGCAAGACCCATGCAGTTCTGTTTATTAACCGCTAGAGCGCCAAAAGTTACGGACTGCAGCTATACGTGACCCTGGACCACAAAACCAATCATAAGTAGCACGGATTTGTAGCAATAGCCAACAATACATTGTATGGGACAAAATGATCGACTTTTCTTTTATGCCAAAAATCATTAAAATAGCCTATTACGTAAAGATCACGTTCTACGGAGATGTTTTGTAAATTTCCTACCGTAGATAAATCAAAACTTAATTTTTGATTAGTAAAATGCATTGCTAAGAACTTAATTTGGACAACTTTAAAGGCGAATTTCTCAATATATTTAATTATTTATTACACCCTCAGATTTCAGATTTTAAAATAGTTGTATCTGTGCCAAATGTTGTCATTTCCCAACAAATCTATACATCCATACATCTATGGAAAGCTTATTTTTCAGATTTCAGATGAATCAAAAAAAAAAATCGACCCTTATGACTGGTTTTGTGGTTTAGGGTCACATGTATTTGTATTTACACATGTGCAGTGCTAAAGTTGCGATTTACTATATTAACTTTAAATGTAATATCAAATAACACACTATAGTTAAAAAAAAAAAAAAAAAACTATACATTTGATTTAGTATGGTATTGCTAGTCAAAACAAATATACTTCTTTAAAGCATGACAAAATATTGTTTAAAACATGTTGATTTAAAATGTTCTTTAAAGTAAAACTTTTAATTTGATATGACTACAAAGTGCACTTTAAAAAAAAAATAGCCCTATACTTTACTGATCAATGGTACACTTAGGCAAAGTCTATTTAGAAACTGAATTCTCGCTTTTATGTAATTAATATTATAATATATGCAAGTATTTTTATTATTATTTTATTTACTTTTATAAATATACTTTTTAGATTTGTAGTAGGCTACGTAGCCTACACTTTCTTCTTAAATAAACACAGTCAAAGTACAGTTAGGACTACAACAATGCAAATGAAAAAGGTCAGCCTACAAGTATTTTGTCCGTGAGCGTCTAAATGACGTTGTTTGACGTAATTTAAAAAGGAGGGTGAGGGCTTTTGTTTTGACGGCGATGTGGCCCGGAAGTGCTTTACTTACATTGCCAACATTACACTCGGCTAGTTGGCGATCAGCGTTGGTTGATACTGCGGAATAGGTGGCAAACTAGATGGGTTTACAGCGACAAAACAGTGTCGCTTATTTAGGAATCACAATGCCATTAAGCGCAGCCTGAGATTAGAGAAGTGTGCTTTGACAGACATTCACAGATCTGTTGATTTATGTCTTTAATCGCAGACCGATTGTTATGATTTTAGCCTTAGCTAAGTGTGACGTGATTCTGTGTGATTAAAGTTGAGCAACATCGCTGTGATAATCGATCAGGTCAATGTACCAAGAGTTCCAAACCGCCTTTACAGCAGGTCAGCAGTGGATGTTCGTGTTTAATCGTGTGATCTGTCAGGATAGATGCCTACAGTTGAGAAGCTAACCGGCTAATATACCAATCCAAGTAAGAAGGATCTGCTGACACCAGACATCGGCCGATTGTACCGGATTCGTTGTTAAACTCTAAAGTGATTCTCAAACTGAAACAGCGGTGTATCGTTAGCTGAAATGGATGACTTCAGCTCCATCAGTCTGCTGTCTCTGGCTATGCTAGTCGGCTGCTATGTGGCTGGAACTATTCCCCTGGCTGTCAACTTCTCTGAGGTGAGTCTTAACTTGAGTTGAACGTGTCTGTAACGTTAGTAGTTTATTCAGGATTCAGTGCTCAGTTCTTGAGAACTTCTGGATGCCCCTTCCTGCAGAGATTAGTTCTCTCCAGGAAAATAACCATGTGTATGAGAAGATAGTCGTCCATTATGTTAAGTACTGAGGTCCTCAGGACTGAGATATACAATAAGTTTGTCTCCAAAAGTTCTGGCACCCTTGATTTAAACTACCCAGTGATCTTAAAAGTTTAAATGTTGAACTTAATATCAACTGTAAGTTTATACTGTAGACAGAGGCTCTTGCCACCTACGCTGCATTTGTTTAAACTTTTGACACTGAACTGCTTTTAAAATGCGTTTCAGACAGTTTTTCTGGCCAAGCGAGCTGTATGGTTTATGATCAATCAAAACATATTGTTAGTGACTAATGCAGTAAAGTGGGAGGCATTTGTTGTGAATGTATTCAGTGTTTTTTTTTTTTTTTATTCAGAATCAGCAGTTAAATGTACCCATTCACTGAACTTCTGAATTTTATGTATGTATGTACAGTCAAGGTCAAAAGTTTACGTACACCTAGCAGAATCTGCAAAATGTTTATTATTTTACCAAAATAACAGGGATTATACAAAATGCATGTTATTTGATTTAGTACTGATGTGGATGAGATATTTCACATAAAAGACATTTACATATAGTCCACAAGAGAAAATAATAGTTTAATTATAAAAATAACCCTGTTTAAAAGTTTACACAGGCTTGATTTTTAATGCTGTGTTGTTAGCTGAATAATCCACAGCTGTGTTTTTGTTTGTTTGTTTGGTGATAATTGTTCATGAGTTTCTTGTTTGTCCTGAACAGTTAAACTGCCTGCTGTTCTTTAGAAAAATCCCTCAGGTCCAGCAATATTTTTTTTTTTTTTTTTTTTTTTTTTTTTTCCAGCTTTTTTTTTTGTGTATTTGAACTCTTTCCAACAATGATTGCATGCTTTTGAGATTTATCTTTTCACACTGAGGACAACTCAGGAACTCATATTTAAGTATTACAGAATGTTCAAATGCTCACTGATGCTTCAGAAGGAAACACGATGGGAAAAAATAAAAAATAAAACAGCTGTGGATCATTTAGGTAACAACACTGTAAGAATCAAGGGCGTATGTAAACTTTTGAATGGGTTCATTTTTTATAAATTCAACTTTATAAATGTTTCTTTATGTGAAATATCTTATTCAGATGAGTAGTAAATAAAAAATATATATTTTGAATGATCCCTCTTATTTTGTTAAAATAATTAACATTTTACAGATTCTGCAAGGTGTATTTAAACGTATGACCTCAACTGTATGTATGTGTTTTACACAATAATTAATTCACTAATATTTTATTAGATACAGTACTGTTTAAATGTTCGGGATGGTAAGATTTCTTATGCTCACCAAGGCTACGTTTGTCTGTTCTGTCTTCAGGAGAAGCTCAAGCTGGTGACAGTGTTGGGAGCCGGGCTGTTGTGTGGCACTGCTCTGGCTGTCATTATTCCAGAGGGAGTTCACGCACTCTATGAGGAAATGCTGGAAGGTGAGCTTTGACGCTTCAGTTGATGCATTGATTCCTTTTTTATTCAATGCAGAAAGAAAGTTTTTAGCAGAGTTCTTCATTCCTCCTTATTTGTCATGTAGATGTATGTCTAAAGGAATGCTTTCTACTGTAGCTTGTAAAGCTACTAGCTAAACTGCTGACTATAGTTAAAATATTGTCAGGCTACTTTTTTATAGAAAACTTTTGTAACCTTATGCATGTCTTTAATGTAACTTTTGATCAATTTAATGGACCCTTAATTACTTAAAAATCATACCAACCCTGAACTTTTAATTAATATTGTACATTTACATAAAACACAATTAGAGCGCAAAAGAAATAGAATACAGAATTCTTAAAGTCAAAAACTAGTAAGCAACCTGGGTTAACAAAATAACGAAAACCACCACACTATAAGAAATCACTTTAGTGTAAAAAGGCCTTTTTATTTAGTTAGTGTATTTGTTTATATGCATGATTGATCTATACAAAGAAATCTACTGCCATGAATCAAACTGTCTAGTACTTAATATGAGACAGAGCAGGTTTGGATATGATACTGTACACATCTTTGTAGCATTTTGTAGTACGTGCGAAACCACTTGTTGTTACTACAATTAAGTTAGCAGTGCCAGAACTTTTAGTTAGTTCTCATTACTGATTAAATCAATTAAAATGATTTCCAAAGCTATGCTCTTTTTTTATTTTTTTTTTGTTTAGGTGGGCACCACCATGGCCACGGGCAGTTGGAAACAGAAGTTTCTGAACAGAAGGTTGTAGAAGGAGTTGTGGGAAAAAGTGCTGAACACGGGCACGGTCATGGTCACGAGCAGCTCCACGCTTATATTGGCGTCTCTCTGGTGTTGGGCTTCGTCTTCATGCTGTTGGTGGATCAGATCGGCAGTTCTCACATGCACAGCAGTGATGGTCGGTGTGAAGCTGGCATTTTTGTTTTCTACTTGTTTATAAATTAGTATGGTATAAAGTGTCTGAATCTGCTCATTTTTAGATCCAGAAGCAGCAAGAGCTGCTAGCTCTAAGGTCACCACCACACTTGGATTGGTCGTTCATGCTGCAGGTAAAAAAAAATAAAAAATAAAATGTACGGATATACTGTCAATGAAACCTCTTTAGATGCATTATCCAAACGTTTTCTATGTAATGTGTTATGTTCGTAGCTTCAGATTGTATTTGTGTCTTATTTATTATGTTAAATCTGACCAGTAATCATATTTTATTCTCTTTGTGGCTTCAGCTGATGGTGTTGCTCTTGGAGCGGCTGCATCCACATCTCAGACCAGTGTCCAGCTCATTGTATTTGTGGCCATTATGTTGCATAAGGTACAGTCAATCATAATGAAATTTATTTGCTTCTAGTCTATCTGCTGTTCTGTGAGTATATTAGAGTCTCGTGATAAATTGTTTGCACTCTTCTTTTAGGCATCTTTCCAAATAAAGGTGCTTGTTCTCCAAATAAATTCTCCAATGTTATGAAACTGTGAATGACACTGGTAGCCAAATTTAAAAACATTTAATTTTTTTAAAATGCATTTTAATGCCCCCTCTTGCAACAGGTGCTTTGCATGTAATTTATTTATATATGTATATATTTTTTTCCAAAATGCAGTGAATTATTTTACTTTAATTAAAGTTTAGATTTTTGTGAATATTTTGAATGAAAGATAATGAAGATGAATCAATACAGCTATACCGTTTTTTGCTTATGTTTTTGTGTTTAACTTTTTAATCTTAAGTTCATTTTTTATACTCATTAAATGTTATAAAGTCTGGTTTGCTGTCTTTGTATTTCAGGCACCTGCTGCATTTGGGCTCGTCTCTTTCCTCATGCATGCGGGTTTAGAAAGAAACCGTATCCGGAAACATCTATTAGTCTTTGCCTTGGCTGCCCCTGTTTTGGCCATGCTCACCTACGTAGGACTCAGTCAGGTATGTTAAATAAATAAATAAATAAATAAAAATAAAAATAAAAATGAGACAATAATATTCTAAGTCTGTTGCTACACAGCTTGTTAGTGTCAATATTATGTAGCCAATATCTGCATAATATTTTAAAGTGAACTGGGTTAAAATTACTTAACATGAAACTTTTTGAAAGTAATTTATTTAATTACTAAATTAAATTTATTTAACATAAAAATTATTATGAGTAGATATGAGACATCGCCGTAAATCGGCAGTGTGATTCGACCATAGGCACAAGGCCACAGACTGAGTGCCGTTAGGGGTGATTTTGCTGATCAGTGCATTTGTTTGGTATATATAGACCTTTTTCCTGAGTAAACAATGAGCGCCGCCATTACGAATTCTAACTTCCGAAATGATGCTCTTCTGTTCCTGTCTCCATAAGAACCTATTCAAATAGCGCTCATCTATTTTTAATGTAGATAATGTCAGCAGCTTCGTGTTATCTACACACTCATTAAACTTTGAGGAGCGAGGCACTGACAAATGATGGTCATTGCGACATTGCAAAGTGATGGCACTATGGAGCCATGTGCTTTTTAAAAACATTTTAATAGGTTTAACATTAGATTATCAACTCTGAACATATGCTAATGTGACTAGAAACACGCGCATATATATATATATATATATATATATATATATATATATATATATATATATATATATATATTAGGGGTGTAACGATACATGTATTCGTACCGAACCGTCACAGTACGGGCATCTCGGTTCAGTGCGTAAGGCCTTACAATGAACACAGGTGATTCATCTTCAATCCAGAAGGGGGCGCCCGCAGTAATGAAACGCTGTTTGATAAGTGCCAGCAGAAGAACAGCGAATGCCAGGAGTTGCACTTTTGAAAACAAAACCCACTAGACAGTGATCATGTGCTGATTCTGAACGCGTCTCTCACTGACAGAGGAGTACAACGTTACTTTAAAGCAGGGTTTACCAAACTTGTTCGTGGAAGGCCGGTGTCCTGCAGAGTTAACCTCCAACTTTCCTCAACACACCTGCCTGGAAGTTTCAAGTATACCTAGTATGACCTTGATTAGCTGGTTCAGGTGTGTTTGATTAGGCTTGGAGCTAAACTCTGCAGGGACCTCCAGGACCGGGTCTAGTGACCCCTGCTTTAAAGGCTTGCGCACTCAACTGTTTGCGAAATGGAGCTTTGTGCTCTTGTATCCTACCTTTCTCATTTGGCACAAACCAAATATTCCATAATATTTTCGTATTTACGATGCAAATGCAAGCTAAACTATTATTTATTATGTAGATTATAGATGTTGTACTTCAGTCGCATTCTAACGGTGACCCAGTGAGGCGGGCGCACTGATGTTTAGTTCACTGTATTTTATTTTGATAAAGTACCAACTGCACTGTCAAGTTAGCAGTGCTAGAAGCTTGGAACTGATATGTTTTGTGTTTGTGTGCGCCGATTACTTCAACTTTCCTTATACCAGCAAAATCAACTTAAACAAAAAACAAATAGGATGTTGCGTTCTGCCATTTAAGTTTCTGTCACAAAACTGAACTGAAACTCAGCAGATATATGGGCTACATTACATGTCGTACTGTTGTTTTCCCTTGTCTAACAGTTAACTAAATTAAATATGTCAAAATTTATTCCTTGTACGTATATATGTACTGCAGATTTTATAGCCTCTATATGACATTATATAATATTATAATATATTATAATATTATTATAATATTTAGTACTTTCACAAGTAGGTTTTCTTTTTTTTTTTTTAAATTTGTACTACTGTCTGTTTAAAATAAATGAAAAGAAATCTAGCATAGTAGGTTTGTTTGTTTGTTTTTTTCTGTTCGTATTGTATCAAACCGTGACCACCGAACCGGGACATCTGTGTACACCTCTTATATATATCCCATGAAACAGTCCCATGAAACATTTTGAATGGCTTAATCAAATTTAAAGAAGTGGTGAAATATAAAAATATTCATTTACAGTTGACATCAATCAAAAGAATATATTGATAAAATATTAATTATAAATTAAATCTGTTGCAAAATATGCTGTGTAGTTGCATCATGGGTAATGTAGTTCTCACCATGTATTTGTTGTTTTAAACAAATATTTGATAAGTTGAAAAAGTGCAAACATATGGCTTCAACAGAAGCATAAACCATCAATGAACAACCTTGTTGGAGTGAAATTTAAACTTCTGGAACCAAACTCTATAATAATAATATTTTTATTACTTATTGAATTAATCAGTTTGCCTTTAAAACAACCCTGCCACTATCTGCATATATCCTTTAATTTTGGATTAAATTTTGTTTCTCCTGTGGGGATTGTAACCTTTTTTTTTTTAATGTCACATCTACTAATTTACCCCATAATGGCAAAAGGTTTAGTGTCCTTATTAAAACTTCACATCAGTAACTTCAGATGCTTCACCAGGGTTACATAACAAGCATGGAGGCCCACGTTGTGTTTTTCAGATTTGGCCCGCAGGCTTCCCATCACCATGGGAACGGCTGAGGTGGCAGAGTGAAGATTACTCACCTCTGGCTCTCCTGCTGTGAAACACCCCATAATTGTGTTTCTTTAGACAGCCTGGAAATCACTGAAATGCGAAAATGCGATGTGATGTTACTGCTGGGATGCCAACGAGCATCCCTGTAACAATACTGAATATTTAATGTCCGCCAACAAAAAAAGTTTCCACCACTCCGACTGTGTCCTAGATTCACCTGTCATCTAACACTTTTCCTTTTCTTCCATCCAGAGCAGTAAAGAAGCGTTATCCGACGTCAACGCCACCGGCGTGGCCATGCTTTTTTCCGCCGGCACCTTCCTGTACGTAGCCACGGTGCACGTCCTGCCTGAAGTGGGCGGCATGGGCGGCCACAGCCACTCGCCCGGAGGCAGCGCAGGGAAGGGACTGAGCAAAGTGGAGGTTGGAGCTCTGGTTCTAGGCTGTCTGATACCTCTGGTGCTGTCCATCGGCCACCAGCATTAGTGTTCTCCACTTGAAGCAACGTCTGAAAAGTGTAAATGGGACTTTGAACAGTGCTGGCCAAACAACAGCCTCACAGATGTGGTTTGAATCATGCCTCTGTCAGTTTATCCAAGTTGGCGGTTGGAGCGAACGCAGGAACTTTGCAGTCAGGATCAAGATTTGAGAAGCGCCTATGGACTTCTGGAATGGGCTGCTCTGCCCCTCCACAAAGCCCTGTGGGCTGACCGCTTACGATGACCATACACAAATAAACGCGATAATGTGTCCACCTCTTAATTTTATGTTTTCTTCAGTGGTGCTGGTTTAAAAGATTCGATTGTTGTTGGGTAGTCATATATGCTTTAAATTTGGTATTCTGTTCTATCTAGTTTTTATATGAAACATGTCCATGAAACTTTTAAAAGATGAACCAGCACAGTTGTGCCCATTTACAGTGATTAAAAAATGTTTAGATACTGTACATACATTAAATTCATAGGTCTTTAGAAATTATTTTGAGTCTGTCCCCCTTTTTCTACAATATTGATTAGTTATTTTAAACTTTTTATTTCTTTTTTTTCTTTTTTTGTAGTTTGATTAATGACAATAGTTTTACTCTGTATTCCATTAATTAATATGGGAACATACACTGATGTACAGGGCTTTTTCCCCCTCTTACAAACTTGGCTACCGCTAAAATTATTCTCCGCTTATGTAGTAATTTATTCAAAAAATTTCATGATGTATATGGTTATTGGACAAATATGGCTCTTTTGCCAGTGGAATTTTAAATATTTAAATCTTTGAAAGGACTTTTGTTTTTGTGGTTAATTATTTTTTTTTTTTTTTTTTTTTGGTTATTATTAAACAACACTTGAAAAGTTTTTTGTCCAAAGGCTTGCAGGTGGACATTGTTCTGTTGAATTCAGTGCATGTACAGCTTTATAATTTGACTTTAACCCTTTTATTTTCAAACCTAACTGATTGTTAATCTTGAAAAAAGGATTTCATTGGTCATTCGGATGTTTTGTACTGTGATGCCTGCTCAGAGCAGAGCCTGTGTACTGTAAATATGTATTCTCTGTATAAATGACAAACAAAAATACCCTATTTGACATCCTGTTTGACACCCAGAGTAGTTTCTAGTGTCATTTTAGCTTATATAATGAGGGGGAAAGAAAGATGGTTTTTAAATGAATGAAATTGATACTTCTGTTTTTATATGGGTCTTATTCTTTGTCTTGACTAAAGAGAGTTTGAGGTCATTTGGAAAGATTGCATGGTGAATTTCTGGTTTGGTCACTTTAAGGTTTTAGGTTTGAAGGAACGATCTACGAACAGGAAAGCTGCTGTGTTCCTCACCAAGTTACTTAACGTTGCCTCTGAAGCTTGAATAAGAAAATGTTATTAGACTTTTGGGGCCAACTTGGACACCAGCAACATCCTATGGTCCTGGTTTACAAAGTGTTGCTGTCTTGCTCTGACAGTCATAGTCTGTATGAAAGATGTTTTAGTGCTTTTAGCTCTCTAGCGCCCTCATCTTACCGTAGTGCACAAGCGCAGCATCAACCTCAAGTTGTGGAAGAAATAATGATGAGAAAGACTTCATACTGATTTGTAGATAATTATTCGTCTATGACTCCTTTAAAAGGGAAAATTACACAAACTTAGCCTCATTCGAATACTACGACATGACCTCCTCCCAGAGACTTGGGACAGATATGTAATGGAGATTGGATAGATGAAATTTTGTGCCATATTGAATTATTTTGACTGATTCTACTCAGAGCTGTCAGGATAGAGATGGTATATGATGAATTCAAAGTTTTGGGCTTTTATGTAATCATTCCACAAGAGGAGTATGCCTTATTTTTCTTGCAATTGTTTAACTTATAATGGTCTCAAAATTCTTTGTTCATGATTTGAATAAACTTGGTTTCTTTTTTAATGGATGCAAATCTTACTACGTACCTTATTTTGCCTGTCTAATAACATTTGAAATTGCATTTAGAAATATTTTCACATTGTAAATTAATGAAGCAAATAAATGGCAAATGAGTAATCGCTTAAAGAAAAATATGAGTTATTGTCCAGAAATTAAACAAGCAGATTTTTGGATATTGATAGCAATTATTGTATTTTTTTTACACATTCAACCTGTTCTCCAAACAGAATGGTAATTACATTGGAGTTTTGATTATTATTATTATTATTATTATTATACATATTTAATTATAGACACTTAAATATTTAAAGTCTTCATAAAATATTACTATATTAAAAAATTTATAGTAATCCAAATACAGAGAAATAATTATGAATCATTTCAATATTTATGTGAAAATAATGATAAATTCTTACACAAATTACAACTCTTAGTCATGCCTGTTTTGCGGTATCATTTCCACCACAAAAGAGTTTTGCCTTAATAAAGTTTTATAAAAAGTTAGCATACTTAACTAATCAGATAACAAATGAAGATCATGCTGAAAAGAGGGCGATGTGATGTATGAAGAAACTAATGAAGCTCATATCCTGCATCATTTCAAATTAAGATGTAATTCTGTAAAAATGGCTGTTAAAATATATTATAAGCAACTTACAAATGCATACATGTGATTTGAATTAATATATTATAATGCAAAATATCAAAGTATGTCAATATTTAATGTTTCACTCATAAACTACACATAAAATATTGTGATTAATATAATACAGCAAAGTTTTTTTTTCTGCTTTTAAACCCTATAAACCCTACATTACAGTAAAAGTAATTTTTGTCTTACAAGAAATTATTTTCTGTAATAATCAACAATATTGCTGTAGAATATAGCTGTATTATACAAATAACCTTTAGTCCATATGTAAAGTCACAGATGAAGTGTTATTAAATGTAAATCCACTGTATCTGGAAGCTGTGTTAAGTGTCTAGGGTACATAATCCCTGATCCATTAGCAAATATGAGCTCATAAGTGTATGCGATACCATACGTTAAATGATAAGAGAAATTACTGTAAATATGGCAGATTTACGAGCATATAGATCCATAATGTGTTTGCTAAAGTTGTTTGGAGAGGAATACAGTAATCCAAACACTTACGTACACAACAACACCAAATGGCTTTTCAGCAGATTAATCTGTCTGTGAAATTGGACAGATTGCTCATTTATGTAAGAACAACATCTAAAATCTCCATTCCCCACCTGTTATATATATATATTTGGTAACTCACTGTAAAAAAAAAAAAAACAATTTGCTGAGTCAACTTAAAATAATTTGTAACCTGGCTGCGTTAAAATTTTATTGTATTCAACTTGTAATGTTTAAATTATACTGAGTGACAACTTAGATATTTGAGTTGAATCAACTTAAATTTTTAAGGCAGCTGGATTACTTACCCATCTGTTAAGTTTTGCAAACACAAATATCTAAGTTGTTACTTAGTACAACTTAACATTTCAAGTTGACTAAACTTATTTTAGTTGACTGCACTTAAAATTTTAAGGCAGCAGGGTAACAAATTATTTTAAGCTGACTCAACAAATTGTGTTTTTTATTTTTTACAGTGTACAAGCACTTTTGTTCCTGTGGATGGATGGATAAATAAACTCTGTTAAAACATAAAATTTACTATTCAAACTCAAGCTAGTTTGTTTAATTTGTCTACTTACCGTTTCCAACAATGGATATACTTTTATTATTTTTTCCCATAATTGCGAGCACGACCATTGTAAATGTTATGGGTCTTGTTTCCGGTCTTATCCGCATCCAGTTTTTTAGCTGTATAAAACAGCTAATTTTTCTACTTGATATTGCAAATTGGTGCGTAATACTATATTATTTTAATGTACTATCTTCATTATGAACACATTGGTTTGTAGAGCAAACAGTTTTACCGTTCACTGCACGTTTTCTTTTACCGTTTACTGCACATTACTTCTTGTAATTTCCCTATAGTGGCTAATAAACTGGAAGTATTGCCTTAAGCTTACTTCTGCGTTGAAGAATAAAGTGGATACATTATTTCCACCATATATCTTAAATTATTTATTGTGTTGTTATCCATCTTTTTTTTTCTATTTGTCAATTTTATCGGTCTGGCTTCCCATCTTATCTGCATCCAGCTATTTTTAGCTGTATAAAACAGCTCGTTTTGCTGCTTGATATTGCAAATTAGTGTGTCTTACCATATTATTTTAATGTATTTTCTTAATTATGAGCACACTGGTTTGTATTGCAAACAGGTTTACCGTTTACTGCATGTTGTTATTCTTCCCTGTATTTTTCTAGCAGCTGATGAACCGGAAGTCTCACCCATAGGCTTACTTCCGCTTTAAAGAAAACGGTAGATAATATTCTGTGATAGAAATGACATTGAAAACATTTTTGGAATACAGTGTTTTACTCATTTGTCTTAGTTTTTTAAATTGGTTAGTTTTAATAAAAATTAATTAGGGCCCGAGCACTGATGGTGTGAGGACACTATGGGAATTGTTCAGTTTCTTCTCCTGCTCCAAAATTAATCGCATTTTTGAGGGTCTAAACATGCTGGAAAACTCACGAAACGTTACATGCACCAGAACTGGCAAAAATTTACATCTAAGATGGGTTTTAAAAGTGGGTGTAACAAAATGGCTCGATAGTGCCACCTATACAATTTCAACAAAGTGCCTCTTTAGCTATGATTCACATACATGTACGAAATACGGTAGACACATGTAACACACCAAAACCTACAAAAAAGTCTCTCAGTACAGAGTCCAAAACCCAGCAGAAACTTACCCAGAAACCCAAATCCATACAATGTCCAATCTCAATGTCCTGAACACATGCCCATGCCCATGCCCATATTCAGTTATAGTCATAGTGCCACCTGCTGACAACAGAAAGTGGTACATTTTATGCTCAAACAAACTCCCCCTAGAGATTTAATGACATCAACATTATATTTGGTCAGTCTAATCTAAAGGCCTTTGCAATGTTAAATTGCGAATATCTTGAGTTTTCGTCGAAGGGCGTGTCCGTGGCAGCCTGACAAATTTCTATGTTTCGCTATGTAAAAGGAAGTTGTAACTCAGCCATACAATGTCTAATCTGGTCCAATATTCACAGGTTCGATAAGAGTCCTGGCCTGAACACATCTGAAGGCCAAACTTCTATTATAATCATAGCACCACCTGCTGAAAATTACGTGTTTTACACTAACTAAAATATGCAATGTCCAATCTGCTCTAGACTTCACATGTTTTGTAAGAGTCCTGCCCTGAAGACACCTAAAGGACAGTATTCAGTTAGAATCATAGCGCCACCTGTTGGCAACAGGATATCATGTCATGTTTTACACTATCTCAAATATACCATGTTCAATCTGTACCAAACGTCATATGTTTGATCAGAGTCCTGGTTTAAAGATATCTACATGTCAATATTTAGTTATAGTCATAATGCCACCAGCTGGCAGCAGGAAGTTTGGCACACATAAATGACATATTCCTCCTATATTTACCACTTTAAATGCATATTGTTCACCGCTCACTGTTTTCCTAAACCCACCAGGTGGGGGTAAGCCCAGGTGCGAGGGCCTTTTCAACACTGCTTGCAGCTCTAATTTAATTTACAAAATAATAATGCATAATAATTTAATGTACATTAAATAGTCAAAGACATATCTAGATAGATAGATAGATAGATAGATAGACCATCATAGGCAATGTAATCTGTAAAGTGATAGCTTTTCTCTTCAAAATATTGCATTGATGTCCCACAGATTAAAAAATAAATAAATAAATAAAAACACTCTTTCCCAAAGCCTCTCCTAACCCTCTTGTATCTTTTCCTCCCTCCCTCTCTGATTCTGTTTCCACACTGTCCAATACCAGCTGATGTCACTATTGGCAGATGCATCATTCCATGTCGCTGAATAACTGGAGGATATCATCACAAGCTCTGTCTGTTTGAATGTAGGCATATTGGAAAGCGTACATGCTACTATTTTAACTTTATTGACATTCTCTTACCACACCTCCTCCTCTTTTACTTCCTGTGAACGAGTCAGCAATGTTCTCCTCATCCAAACCCTCCCTACTCTCGCCCTGGACCTCCATGGATCAAGCTGACTCGGACGCTTTGGATATCAGCACCAAAGTGCAACTGCATGGAGTTCTGTGGAAGAGACCTTTCGGGAGGCCCTCAGCCAAGTGGTCCCGCAGGTAAAATCTGTAGACTTTTTAGCTATGTTATTTTAATTTGCTGTTTATATTATTTTGTACTTTCCCTGCACAGAGATATACAATGCATTTGTTTGTTTTTGTTGTTCTGGTCAGTGATGAAGTGTTATGGAATGTATAATGTTATAGACTAGAATACTACAGAGAGGCAAAACAGCAAGCTATGCTATTATTAGTATTTTTGCTCTGTAGTGATTTTTTTAAGCATATTATTATTTTTTTTTTGTGTGTGTGTGTGGTGCCTTGTTGTGTAATGCACTTTAAAAGCTTTATAGCTTAGCTGGTATTGAGTAACCCATCATTATAAACTGAACTGAGGTGCTTTAGATGTGCCTTTAAAGCTGAGTAAGTCAGATCTATAAGGACTGTCAGTGCTGCCGGTGAGTTTTTGTGCATTAGGACTCATCAATTGCAAGGCAGATCAATTCCAGGAAAATGAATTTTAAAATTGATGGTTATTTGGTCATTTATGAATTTGTCAAGGGTTTTCATGTACTGCTTACTGTACCTATTGCAATGGACAGAATGTGTTTATTGTGTGCAGTGTTAGCTGTGAGGTTATTATTGAATTTCTTGTTGGTGTTTGTGCTTTCATAACAGATTCTTCATCATCAAGGACAGTTTTCTTTTATATTATGCTGAGAATGAGAAAAAAAGCTTTGAGACCAATAGATACTTCAACATTCACCCTAAGGTACGCAGACATTAACATTTCTTAGAGTTGCACATTTGTTATTATTCTTAGTAGTAGTTATATTAATAACTGTAAATAATAAAATATTAATGAATATATATATATAATCGTATACTTAAGCAATATCACACAAGCAATATGTGCAACTGTTGTTGTACTGAATATCAGCACAGCTGTGTGATGATTGCTCACTTTTTTGTAATATAACCATGTAGTTCAATACTGAATAGTCTCAGCATTTCCAATTTGTTCAATTATATATTTTTATTGGCCATGGAATGTATTTTATCTTCTTCTCAATGTAAGGGGGTGATTCCATTAGGTGGATGCATCGTCGAGCCAAGAGAAGATCAAGGCATGCCATTTGGCATGGTTATTAACCATGAAGACTTTACAGTAAAAGCATTTTCTTCTTTTGTATTCACCATAATTCAGTAAATCAATTCACCACAATCAATTTGGCTTTCTAAAGCTATATCAGAAAGCAGTAGGATGAACCAGTTCAATGAAATGAACCATACTTTTCAAAGAAAAGAGCTGTTTAGTACAAACTGATTCACGAGAATGAGTAATAGCCAACCCTGTTAAAAATAAATAAAATAAAATAAAATAAAATAAAGAATACATTTCTACTTATCTGGTACAGGGAACCATTGTCCTGGCTGCTGAATCAGAATCAGAGCAGTGTCAATGGGTGGAGATGCTACAAGAGTCAGGAAAAGTGTGAGTGAACTTTTGACAACATCTCTGTTCAAAAAAAAAAAAAAAAAAAAAAAAAAAAAAAAAAAAAAAAAGTAGTTAAAGCCTTTCTTGTAAATCCCCAAGCATGCTTTAAACCAATTCTACATTTAAGAAATAATTTTTTTATTATTATTATTTTATTTATAGAGATTGTGTCTGACATTGCGTCTAATGTTACTTTTGAGTGGTGGTGCAATTATTATTATTATTTTTTATTTATTTATTTTTATTTTTTTTTCATTCAAGCACTTGGAAGAATGCTCAGTTAGGTGAGGCTATGATCGAGAGTCTTGAAGCCCAGGGTCTACAGCTGGCTAAGGAAAAGCAGGAATACCTAGGTATGCTCACTTCTTTTCTTTCTCTTTCTTTCTTTCTTTCTATAAATGTCTAATTTATTAAGAGTGATGTATTGTGTGTTTGTTTGTTTTTGTCAGATAAGCTTATGGAAGAGACAGAGGAACTGTGCTTGCAAAGAGAACAGAAGGCGGTTGGCTCTCTATTTATGATCAATTTAAATTAATCAAGGCATGTGACGTGAGTGAGGGATAAATATTTAAATATACCTGTATGTGTTCATGTGAGTGTATCTGTGTTTTGAAGGAGCTGGAGAGACTGAATCAATTGCTGGAGGAAGAAAAGCAGAAATTTGAGGAAGTGGTTCAGGAGCTGAGAGCAGAACAAGATCAAATTAAACTGTAAGACATTCTTATCAAATCAGAATCTATCTATCTATCTATCTATCTATCTATCTATCTATCTATCTATCTATCTATCTATCTATCTATCTATCTATCTATCTGTCTATCTATCTATCTATCTATCTGTCTATCTATCTATCTACTTTCTTACTTCATCAAAATTTGATGACAAACATGAGAACAATCCAACATTTGTATGAATAAAATATTAAATTAATAATTCATGTTAAATTTATCCTGAACATACCCCTGAAACATTTTCTATTGCTCTGTGTTGGTAGAGATCTGGATGGTACTGCTCAGTGTCTCAAAGGTGTGGAAAATGAAAAAGAGGAGCTTCATAGTCTTACCACACTTCTGCAGAAGTCTTTAGAGGTATCAGGAAACAAACATTTTAAAATAAAACATTGGGGGAAAAAAATCCTTACAAAAATTCTGTACAGTCAGATTATATTTGCCAGATGTGAAGCACAAACAAATAAATAAACACAAAGGACTGATCTGAGGTGAAATTATTCCATGTAAGAAGAATGAGACTGCAGAATCTCATGATGTCTCATGATAAGGTCCACGACAAAAGTCTATCTCTGTCTCTTCAGGAGTTATCCCAAGAGAAAAAGCGTACCCTGGAGCTGCTGCGAGAAAGAGGACAGGACGTGGCTGAAGCAGGAAGTGATCGGCGAGGCTCTTTAGACTCTCAGAAACCAGAGGTGCAGCTTCAGGGTAACCTGCGGCAAATCGAGGAGCAGATGAAAAACCTGCTTAAAGAGAAAGAACAGGCAGATGAGAGGTGAGAAAATGTGGTCAATAAAAATGTTGCATTACAAAATAGTCTTTTCTTATTTAGAATTCCAATACAGAGATTTACTGTTCCAAGAAAACAAAAATGTTTATTTGGAATGTAGATTCTAGATCCATTGTTTGTCCAGGAAATGCATTAGAATAAATGGACTGTTGAGACCATGACAATGGAAATGTACATTGATCCCTAAATAACCCAGTCTATTGATTAGATGTGAATGAAGCACAAAAGACAGATAGTAGACTGACTAGCGGGCATGAGTGACCTCAAAAGCAGGATATAAATAAATGTGACCCTGCCGTATGGTCCATTACGCATTATACAACAACTTTATAAATAACAGCCTGATAAGATGTCATTGATTTTAAATTCATTGATTTTAAGTAAAAAAAAAAATAAATAAATAAATAAGTAAGGTCTTGTTGTGTTTACTGTTGCAATGTTTTTAAAAATAAAAAGTGAGATTAATTGAATATATGACTAAATATGAATAGTTTATTTGCGAAAACCGATAAACACCATTTGAACTGATTGCCGTGAATTATACTCCATACAAAGCGCGATCTGAACCCTAAATACGTTTTGTCAAAAAAAAGCAAGTAAAAGGCATCGCAAGTTCACGTTTTACTGCAGAAGCCGACAAGCGTTCTTGCATATAATCACAACCATACAGTCTTAAAAAAAACAAACAAACAAAAAAACAAGTCTATGATCACAACAACAACGTTTGTTAGGTGTCTACATTGTCATCTGAGGAGATTCGAAAAACAAAACAAGTGTTTTTGTTTTTTGTTTTCATATGTTTTAGCATTCTTTATGTGACCTTATATATTACATATATTATAACAACATGTGAAATGTGGACTTATCTGCATTTGCCAAAAATGATTGTTGGAGTTATCTGCTTATGCTGTAAAACAATTTTTTTAATTTCATAAGTTACCTGTATTTGTTTAAGTTATTACAAAACAACCCAACTGCAGTTTGATTGATATTACTTGGAATGCAAAAAAAAAAAAAAAAAATAAAAAAATAAAATAAATAAAATAAATGAAAATTAAATAAAATTAAATAAAATTAATAAAACATGATTTCTGAAAATTCATAAAAATGAAGTTATCTGTTCTTGCAAATAAACTCTTCATATATAGGCTACTACTTATTCATAATATACATAGAATACTAGTTTTGCCAAAATGTGCAGTATGCAATAAAGAACACTGCACTGGGTAATGTATCCCACAAAAAAATTGTGCTCAGCCTTTCATTACAAATAAACTTGAGAGGCCCTATCTTTTTCTTAACCCCTGCCTGTTCTTAAAAAAAATATAATAATTAATAAAAATTATAATAAAATAAAATAAAATAAAAACAGTATATATATATATATATATATACTGTTTTTATTTTATTTTATTATATTTTTTTTTAAGATTATTTCAATTGTTTTTAAAGCACATGTTGTTATAATATATGTAATATATAAGGTCACATAAGAAATGCTAAAATATATGAAAACAAAACACAAAAAACAAAACAAACAAACAAACAAACAAAAAAAAAAAAAAAAATACAACAAGCCTATGCAAATACAGCATCTCTGGCATCTTGTCATAAACCACGCACCAGTGCTCTCTTTCCTACAGCCTTGTTTTGATGGCAGTCAGCCAGACCTTCTCTCTGTCGCCCCCTGCAGGCTGAAAGAAAATGAAAAGCGAGCCAAAGTTCTGCAGGAGGAAAGGGAGTTTTATTCTTCTCAAGCTCAAGCTCTCCAGCAGTCGCTCACACAGCTCACAACAGACAAGCAACACACAGAGGAAGAGCTGAAGGTGAAGTATTGTGCCCTGAAACTGATTTTCTGTAAATCTGGATGTGGAACATTGCAAAAATTATCACTGTTAGAGGTGCTATGATATTTTTGCTCTGGATCTGACAGACAGTGTTATTAGGTTACATGCAGCATATGTATCGCATTACCTCTCTTGCATCTCTGGATCATCTGCACATCTATTATCACTTCTCACAGATATAAAAATCAATTGAAATTCTATAAAGGCCCATGCCTGTCTCCTCCTTCATACCTCTCACTTCTAAAATGCATCTTACACTCTGTGTTCCCACTGTACATTGTATGTTGTTTGTGTGCGTGTGTGTAACAGGCAGAGATGGAGTCTCGTGTGGAACTGGAGCGTAGGCTGAAATTGGCTGAAGAGGCTCTGCAAGATCTAGAGCAGGGTCTAAATGCAATAGAACGTACTCATGAGAGGGAAGAAAGAATGAAAGGAGACGTCAGCCATCTCCGCAGTGAGTACACTCCATCAGCCATCTTCTAATACTGAACATAAGATTTTTTGCTACAGTGTTGACATTAAGCTTGCTAAATTGCATATAAGTAGCCATTAATGTTGATTTAATTGAGCATTTTTAAAGTTTAAATTAAGATATTTTTTAATGAAACCTGAAACAATTATCAACACATACATAGCACACATCAAATATTTACATTTACATTTAATCAGTCAAAATAGAGTAAACATGGAAACTGTTTCTTCACAAGACTTGAATGAAAATGCTTGATTAATATGGATTTGTTTTATATGACTTTATATGCAATTTAGTAAACTTTAAGAAGCTACTGTTTGATCAAGATATTTAAAAATAATAAAATAATTTATATAACTCTGCATATAAAGGGCTTAAAAACTATTGAAAGCTAGTTCCTCCATTGCGAAAAAGAGTGATTATTGAAACCGTAATGCAAAAACAGGCAGCTGTAGTCTGTGTGGTTGTGAAGCTGGTTCATTGTCTTATGAATTAATGCTTAAACCCCCCTTATTTGTAAGAATATTGCTACCACTGTACTTCATGACGTGCATCCTGGGAGGCTTTTAAACTCCACTGAATGAGTTACCAGGCATGCTGGGATGTTGGCTGCCTTTCCTTCACTATCCGTTCCAGCTCAACCATTAAGAAAAATAAATGAATAAATTAAAACTGAAGCCAAGCGCATACAAACCCGGTTTGCCAACAACAATGTAAATTAGTACTGCATTTCCTTTTCCAAGAGGACCAACTTAACTTGCAAAAAAAATAGCTTCTGTCACCATTTACTCACTCTCAATTTTTGACTTCTACTGACTTCCATAGTATTTTTTACATACTATGGAAGTCAGTGGTTTGGTTGGCAACATTCTTCAAAGTATCTTATGTTCAGAAGAAAGAAAGTCATACAGGTACAACATGATAAACATTACTGAACATTTTTGGGTGAACTATCCCTTTAATGTTGTGCATTGTACCTCTAGAGTTCTTTGAAGAATGTATTTGTGCTGCGGAGATTGAAGCCAAGTTACCATCCATCATGAAGAATGCAGTGTATCTGCATAAAGCTGCTGCTCGACGCATTAAAAGTTGCCGTATCCAGAGACGGGCCTCCAGACAGCACTGGTGTAAGTGTTACTCACACATGGGTGCACGGATGCACACATGATGAAATTATAATCTAAACAGTACCATTAGTGGTAATTTCATATTGAGCTGACCTATGCATCTATGCTAGTATTCTGAGAAATCTGTCATTTTGCTATTACCAAAAACAACATTGTTTTTAGTGCCATTTTGGGGATTGGAATTGTTTTAAAGGGGTCCTATGATGTTGCTAAAAAGAACATTATTTTGTATATTTGATGTAATGCAATGTGTTTACGTGGTTTGAGGTTTAAAAAACATTATTTTCCACATACTGTACATTATTGTTGCTCCTCTCTGCCCTATCTTTCTAAAAACGATGCTCTGATTAGCCAGCTATCCAGTGCGTTTAAGTGGCCGAATACCATAAGCGTGTGACAGAAATGTTACACCTCTTACCATGTTGTGATGCTGCGACAAAAACAATAAAACCCATTATAATATAGCCATTTGTTGCATCCAGTGAGGACATAATTACTAAGTATAATGACTCATACTGTCTTTTACGTGTTGCGTTGTGCCGTGTTAACATAAACACCATGTCTGCACTTGTGATCGTACAAATGACAAACAACAAGCCTTACTCTACACTCTTTAAAACTCGCGTTTGAATAACCAGTAGCAAATTCTTTAAATAAGAAAATGTACTTACAGGCTGTGAGTCAGAAGCATCAGACTGTCCTTGCAAAGTTGGAACTGCCCCACTTTATATTGTGCACAGCTGGCATTGTAGGCTACTCTCCCAGGTTCAGGAAACAGTCCTGCACACACCCAAATATTTGTGTTGTACTGTTCCTGAACAGTGTTGTAACTTAAAGGAGAAGTCTACTTTGACCCCTTGTCATCCAAGATGTCTTTCATGTCTTTCTTTCTTCAGCCATAAAGAAATTATGTTTTTTTGAGGGAAACATTTTAGGATTTTTCTCCATATAATGGATTGATATGTTGCCCCGATTTTGAACTTTCAAAATGCAGTTTAAATGCGGCTTCAAACGATCCCAAATGTGGTTGTAAATGATCCCAGCTGAGGAAGAAGGGTCTTATCCAGTGAAACAATTGGTTATTTTCATAAAAATAATACAATTTATATAGTTTTTAATCTCAAACGCCCATCTTGTCTTGCTCTTCCCGACTGTTTTTTTTTTTTCCGGTTTATGATAGTTATGGTATGTCGAAAAATTCACATCTCATGTTCTCACTCAACTTCAAAATCATCTTATATCGCTGTTTTACCTTTTTTTTGTTGAGGGTGTTTGATCTTCTTTGCATGTTCACTTTGCAAACACTGGGTTGGTACTTCTGCAGCGATGTAGGATTGTTTTGAAATAATATTTGAACTTGAGGGAGAAAATACGATTGGAGTTTTTCGACATACAATAACTGTCTTGAGCCAGAATACACAGAGTTCAAGGAGAGCAAGACAAAATGAGCGTTTGAGATTAAGTATTTAAATTGTATTTTTAATTAAAAATAATCGATCGTTTCACTAGATAAGACCCTTCTTCCTCAGCTGGGATCGTTTACAACCACATTTGGAATCGTTTGAAGCCGCATTTAAACTGCATTTTGGAAGTTTAAAATCGAGGCACCATATCAGTCCATTATATGGAGAAAAATCCTGAAATATATAACAAAAAATTTATCTGTACATTTTTGTTCTGGAAGTGGACTTCTCCTTTAACTACTGATTTCTAGTTATGTACTCATTTGGAAGGTCAAACAAAGTACTTTCGCTTTCGCTTTCGCAACAAAACACACAGCGTCTCCACAACATGGCGGCTGCAACAATACTACAGTGAGAATAAAAGTTCTCATTGTAGTATAAAAACGCCTTCTTTCTTTGCGTATACATTTGGGCGGTGTTATGCAAATCTACCGACACCATCAAGTAGACATGTGGGGATGTGTTTGAATAAGCTGTTTTTGGAAGGCGAGTCTTAACTTTTATAAAGAATATCTCTTTGGGTTTTAGACTTTAATCTTTGCAACTTGACAGATCTTATGTATGCACAAACAGCTTGTAACACTCCAAAGACAAAGGAAAACATGAAATCACATCATATGACCCCTTTAAAAGCGAAATTAGTTAAGGATCAGTACCATTTTAAAAGAAATTAATACATCTCCATATATATCCTCTATATTTAAAATGTAGTAATCATTGGCTTCAGCTATTAATTGTTGTTTGCTGTTTATACAAATATTTATAAGACACTAATGCCACATCTTTTGTAATTGCCCAGATGGCTTCAGTGTTTTGGTTAAGTTTGCTCTAAATGAATTCACTTCACCTTCTCTTGTCCTGTGTGCAGTGAAGCACTCTCAATCATTTGCCTCCTCTCGCGGTGCCTCCTCCACCAGTCTTGAAGAGTTGAGAGAAACGGCCCGGCGTATGACTTCAGACAGCTGTTTGAGACAGCGGGCCTACAAGATCATCACCCGCCAGAAGAGCGTTCAGTCTGAGGACTAACAGTGTTCTGACAGATGGACTCACAGAACATCCTGAGAGAGAGGGGAAGTTGTTTTGCCATGATGTGCAACTTTTGGTGAAAGTTAGACATTCATAATTCAGTAAGGGGAATCTATACATGCAATGTGCTGTGTTGGAACTGCGTGCCCCTCATGTTGTGTTCTTGTAAATTTATAACACTGTAGGATAATATAACTATGAAATGTCAAATATTTGCTTTTAGTGAAAATAAAATATCTTATTCAACAACACATTGCTTCTAAACAATATGTCTTTCAAATTAAAATGTGTTTTACTTGTGATATTTTATTTGCTTATATTGATATTTTTACACTCCATTTTCTCTCAACAGAGCCAAGAGTGCCTGTCTTTCAAAGACATCTTTGGTTCATAAATATTCTATATAATAAGTCTTCTTTAAACAGTTACAAGCCATGAACCAAACCAACCAGCTATAAGGTGAATCACAACGCTTTGTTATGCAAAAACGTATTTGAAGCAAAAAAAGTAAGTGAAAAGCAGACAGAAAGACTACTGTAGAAGGCAGTGTATGCCTGCATAATAGATTTCATGAGGGAAAGAACAAATGACAATCAAATTAGAAATTATATACTTAAAGATTTAAAGAATAATGGATTGAATCAGGCCACAGATGTCAGCATCATCTTCTCCGTTCCCAAACCTGCGTCAGAAAAGACAAACCAGATACCAATCAATTATTACACAGAAGCTTGATTTTAAATCTATGTGTTATACAAAATATCTACTAATTAAGCTGCAGTATCAGACTTGGTTGCATAACAAATTTGCCATGATTTTGACAGAATATATTAATGTGTTGTGCATATATCAAACAATAATCATCTGAAGAGCCTGCACGCAGAGGCACTGAAAAAATGTGCTAGCTCTTAAAACGTTTTTGTCCAGGTTGTTGACTGCTGTACAGTACAAAAAAGCCTGTGACAGATGGCTGCCTTCTCTCTTTGCAATTAAATACATAAACAACATTTTGTGTTAACTAAAAAATATATAAATTAATGATTTTTTTTTTTTTTTACTTTGGAACTCAACTGCTGCACTCTAGCTGACCCAAACCTATTAACCCTTCCAATATATATCTATATCTATATGTATATATATCTATATATATACATAATGTGAATTCATATAACATTATGTTGAGAAGTAAACACAATTAAGTAATTCAGATTTTATTTTTATTTTTTATTTTTTTCAATACAATATGCCATTTTCAAAACTGAATTGTTGGTTCTCAAGTAATGTATCACCCTGCATATTTTTTTTAAATAAACTAACAATGAAACATCTGCAGCCTACAGAAAACATATGTGACCACAAAACCAGTCATAAGGATCATTTTTTTGAAAACTGAGATTCATACATCATCTGAAAGCTGAATAAATAAGCTCTATCTAATCATCCACTGATGTAAGGATTGTTATGATAGGACAATATTTGCCAACTATTTGAATGTCTGGAATCTAAGGGTGCAAAAAAATCAAAACATTGAGAAAATCACCTTTAAAGTTGTCCAAATGAAGTTCCTAGCAATGTATATTACTAATCAAAGATAAAGTTTTGATTTAATTACAGTAGGAAATTTACAAAGTATCTTCATGGAACATGATCTTTACTTAATATCCTAATGATTTTTGGCATAAAAGAAAAATCGATAATTTAGACCCATACAATGTATTTTTGGCTATTGCTACAAATAGACCTGTGCTACTTAAGACTGGTTTTGTTGTACAGGGTCACATAATATCTTTACAATAATAAAAAAAAAAAAAAAAAAAATGCTAAAATGAAAATTTGATGAGATATGCTTTTACAGTTAAAATAAAAGAATGCTACAATCATCTTCATGTCATTGCTGGCGAAATTTACTGAAGCAAATCTGATACAGAAATGGCCATTTTAACATCTTTTTTTTTTTTTCAAATCTGTAATTAACACTTGCTTTGTCAATTACATTCAGAATCCTTGTTTTTTCATCCATTTTCATGAAATAGAGATGTCTAGCCTGGTTATTATTCAACACCATTCCGCTTCCATTTAAAAAGCACCAAAATTTCACACGTGATACAATATGTATACAAATTAAATTGTTTTTAGGGCTTTTTGTGATATTAAAACTGGTGTTGATGTGCCATCTGGATATGCTGAAAGTAAAATGGCTTCAGAGTTTATTAAACCTTCCAATTACGTCATGTGTAGCTGAGTCACTGCCAGAAAGGGAATAAGGACCCGTGATCAAAGTGAAATTTGCAGTCTCTTAAGGGTTATTTTTACTGAATCAGGCCACAGATGTCAGCATCATCTTCTCCGTTCCCAAACCTGCGTCAGAAAAGACAAACAAGATACCAATCAATTATTACACAGAAGCTTGATTTTAAATCTATGTGTTATACAAAATATCTACTAATTAAGCTGCAGTATCAGACTTGGTTGCATAACAAATTTGCCATGATTTTGACAGAATATATTAATGTGTTGTGCATATATCAAACAATAATCATCTGAAGAGCCTGCACGCAGAGGCACTGAAAAAATGTGCTAGCTCTTAAAACGTTTTTGTCCAGGTTGTTGACTGCTGTACAGTACAAAAAAGCCTGTGACAGATGGCTGCCATGACAAGCATCAATGTGGGTTAAGCTCTCATAGGAACTGAAATGCCTACTGCAGTGCTTTTCTCATAGATATCGATGTGAGCTCTCCTCCAATCCTGTCCTCTAGATATGTACCAGGATGACATGGCATTTCTAGTATAATGGGAGTTTTTTTTAATAGCATCCTGTGTCTTATATGTTATATTCCTATGCCTACTCACATTGAAACACAAATACCAATTATGTATGTGTTATGTAATATGGACATTCGTACTGGCTTCAGTGCTCATTCATTATCATCACACAAGCATTAATTTAATGTGAGGATAATGGACATGCATTAACCATTAATGTTCAGGCAATGTTCAAAATAGCAAGCTGTAATACTGCACCTACTATTTCGGTCGTAAATAGCTAGTTTGCATCCTGTGCATAGTCCTACTATCAAAATGTGCAGTATACTAAAAAAAAGCATCCTGGAATACTGTATCCCACAATGCAATGCACTCCACTTTCTGTATTTGAGTCGTTATTTTATTGGACTGCCACAAGGTGACATCTTAACCCAAAACTGAATTAGAAATGCAAATTAATCATATTTATTCCCAAGGTTATAACTCAATCATACTCGCATGCAATGGGATGAGGTAGTGTCATGTTACAATAATGTAGCCCTCAGAAAAATTGATGGATCATTGTACATTATACCGTACATGATGCCTGCTATTTCACTTACTATTTTTTTAAAAAATAGTAGACAGTATAGTGTATACTGCACAGTAAATAATAAGGTAGTATTACATTCTGAACATGCCATATGCGAAACAGAATACCAAAAATGAAGCTTGTGACAAAAAAAAAGAAATTAGCACACCTGAAGGAATGCAGGGGATGTCAGTATGGATTTGAGCCCTGATGGGTCTGCTGCTGACCAAAGACTCCTGTGCTTCATCAGCAGTTACACTGTGCTGAGATCATTCTTTGTCATGTCCTGACTCTAGGATGTAATGCTGGGTCAGCATTTAGCTAGAGTTTGGTTTACACACAGTCAAGTCATGGCTCAACTCTCCTATGGCCTAGATTCCTAAAACAAGAATCTCCCTCAAAAGATTTACTCTGGGAGAAGCATCCCGTCCCCCTCTTTTTTTCTTTTTCTAAGAAATAAAGCCACCCTTAGAAAAAAGCCATCACTGTTGCCATAGTACCAAACTTCCTTGTAAACAATGAACTCTTTATATACAGTTCTCAAAGCAACACGGCTGCCAAGTTACAAAAAACAATCATGCCCCGACATATGATCATCCACACATAAGCACAAAGTTCTTAGATTAACATTTAAAAGATATAAATACAGAAAAATATTTATTTTAGATGACATGATGAAAATGATCCAGCATCAGGAATAAATGAATCTTTAGATACAACACTTGAGGGCATGACTATCAAAATTGTTGCTGTAGTTTGGTGATGAGGCTAGCGTGTCGGCTCAAGCACAGCTTATTTCTAGTCAGATGTGCATGGAAAGAGCAATTAGGTTGCACAGTTGAAGCGCTCACTTCTCAACTAAATTTGCTTTTAACTGAGCCTCCAGGGCCATCTTGTCAAAGGTGCGCATGTTTGTCTCTTCACGGACGCGATCCCGCACGTGGAAAGATGCACGCGCCACAGATCGGGCACTTTCCAACACTGCACTTTTTTCTCTGAAAATCTGTTCGTTTTTTTCCAGCTTGCGCTCAATGGACTGCAACAATTCTTGGCGGCGCTGTTTCTCCTCCTCCTCTACGCGTTGACGGTTAAGCCTTTGGAGTCGTTCTTTTTCCTGCCTGCTTTGCACCGCCCGTTGGGCCTTCTCCCGCGCCCGGTCCTCAGCTACTTTAGCGGCTTGTTGTGCTCGTCTTTCAGCTTCCCTAGCCCTTGCCTCCATCTGTTTCTTCTGCTGTTGCTCACGTTGCTCAGCGGCACGTCTTGCTTTCTGGATCTGCTTCTCCTCGCGCTTAGCTTTCTCCTTTAACTCTTGCCCACGTTTTTCTTGTATCTGCTCATAGTTCTCCAAAGACCTGCTTAGCTTCTCTTCGGCTATTCTCCGTGCTTCTTCTCGCTCGTCTGCTTCACGACGTGCAATCTCTTGGATAAGAGCTGCATGACGCCTCTTTTCGGCACGGTTGAGTCCACGGCGCTCTTCTTGAATTTGGTGCTCTCGCTCCTGCCGCTTCAGCTCAGCGATGGTCAGTTTCTCCTTGAGAAGCAGTTTCTCTTGCTCAAGGATGGCAGCTCGCTCCTCCTCCAGAGCTTTAAGGTTCTGTTCTTGTAATGCCTTCTTGTGTTTCTCCTCACGAGCGGCCTGTTGCAGTTTCTGCAACCGGCTACGTTCCTGTTGCTCAGCCAATTCCTTCCAGCGCTCCTCATTTTCCAATGCTTGTCGATGTTTTGCTTCTGCAGTCTCACGCTCTTGCTGGTTAAGCCAGCGCTGCCGGGTAGAAACCTGTGACTGCCATGCACGTTGACACTGCTGCACGGCCCTCTGTTTCTCACGCTCTTCGCGTTCCCGTCGCAGCTCCTCTAGTCGCCGCTCACTGTCCCACTGCAGGTGTGCTACGTAGCGTGTCTGGCTCATTATGTCCTCCTCTTGGTACCTGGCTAGCATTAGTGCAGCAATCTTTCGGTCACGTTCTGGAACAGCTTTAAGTCCTCGTCGTTTCACCTCTTTCACAATGCGCTCCACTTTTTGCGTAGTCTGTGGAGAGTGGCTAAGGTCTCCCAAACTCAAACTGCGACCCATCAGGGAGTTAAAAGTAGCTAAAGTGCGGGCACGAGGGCTTGATGTTTTAGCCCAGTGATCTCTCGCCCCATCCCAGCTATAGGATGAGGAGGCAGATTCAGAGGAGGTACAAGTGGTAGTTGTGGTGTTTGTTGTTGAGGTGTTAGAGGAACAAAACGTGTCACGCCTGCGCTGCAAAGACTCCAGAGAGTGGCTTCTGCATCTAACCTTTGATCTGGAGATGATGTGCCCGTTATGCTGTGCAAATGTACTTGTGATGCCATTGGCAGGACTTTGGACAGAAGATTTGGACACTATTGGGGCAAGTGAGGTCGGTGTCCTTGGAAAGGAAGAAGGTTTTGGTATTGATCTGGGGAAAGTATTTGGAGCCTTTGTATGAGCACTGGGAGGTTTTTTTGAGCCCTGACCTCCTGGAGCTGACTGAATCGATCGTTGGATCACTGAAGGTTTTGGACCTTGAGGTTTTCCCCCAGATTCAACTTCAAGGGACTTTTTTGCTGAAGTTCCTTTAGCAGTAGGAGCAGAGATTACTGGACTGGCTTTTGAAACTGGGGGAGAGCTGGATGTGGACACTGCAGTTACTAGTCCTGACCCTGTTGTCGCGCTTTTAGGGGTAGATTGTTTTTTGGGTGCAACGCTGCAAGTGGGTGCTATTTTGGGGGCTGGGTTTGCTAAACTGTGATTGGTTTGTTGAGACAATCCAGCATTTACAGTTTCTTGTGACTTCTCTGAAGCCAGAGTACCACCATTATTGTTGAGAGCAGCCTGCAGAATTCGCCTCTTCTCCTCTCTGATAATCCGCTCTCTCTCCTCTCTGCAGTGCCGGAGTTTAGCATGTCTATCCCGCTCATATATCTCAAACATTCCTGTGGCGACGCGCATACTCCGGCCGGGTGCCTCACGGGCAAAATCAGACAGGGGACGAGGCAGAAGCTCCACAGGTTTGACTCCACAGCGTGCGCATGCCTCGAGAGAGCGAGGGCTTGTCAGTACATACCGACTGCCTTCTGCAGTTGGTGAGTCAAAATTATAAAGGTCCAGGTGTAGTTTTAGCTCTTCTGGTTGACTGTTTTGCTGCTGGCATGATTCTTGAGAGCTCGGTACAGGTTCAGTACTGGGCTCTGTCTGTGGGCTGGAATCCACACTAACATCTTTCTCTTTATCATCACCTGGCTCAGGTAGACATGGTGCTTCAGAGGCAGCAGTGGGACTTTCAAACTGAGCCCCTCTGAATTTACTCTGGTCATCAGGTTCCAATGGGTCCACCATGGTTCACTGTATAAAAAGACAGAACACACAAAAAATGAATACTGCAGTGTTTCAGTGACAGTGCTGGATAACCCACAAGCAGATTTGTGGAATCACAGGGATTATTATGTTCTGTCTAGAGATCAAGAATTAAGAGTGCTATCTAAGGTTGAGGGACGCTACAAAGCTGGCACACGCATGCATATTTTTTACGCTCTGCTTCTGTATGTGATGACGGTTCCCGCCTCAGGGTAATCACATAAGGTTACACATGCATGCTGGGCAATATTAAAGAACTCATGCAGCTGCTATTTTTGGTGTCTGTGATTCAGATGCAATCATGCATGTATGTATAACCATTGTAATATGTCTCTCTACATCCATCTATCTATCCATCTATCTATCTATCTATCTATCTATCTATCTGTCTGTCTGTCTGTCTGTTCATCTGTCTGTCCAATGCCTCTAAACCTCAATAATGCAGTTACTCACTCAAAAACAGAAATGTCAGAATTTTCCAATGTTTTGTTGACTCTATATTAGTGACACATTACGCTGTGTAGGCTATGTGTATCGCAAGCTTCGATAAACAACATAGTTTTATAGGCCCCAACTAGACATATGTTGTTTATTCAGTACAGAAACGCTGATTTCAAAGAAAACATGCTACAAGAGCCATCTAGAAACACAAATGTTCCAAACAGCCTCTTACTTTGCAGGTGGTTTCCAGAACAGATGTTTTGATTTAACGTACAGTATGCGGTCTCTATCACACCCAGCGCAATAATATCTGATGACATGATTGCGCTAGAAACCACTTGGCCACAAGAACATAGGGCACGACGATTCGCAAAAATCACGACCATAAAAAAAGAGTCTTACCGCTATCAGGGCCCACTCATTCGGAGGATCAGGTCACTGATATTTCCTCTCCTGCTCATCAAATGTGTTTAGATTCTGTGGACGGTTCTCGTCTGGTTCTTTCCTTCAGCAGTCAGTCTCCACCTGCCGTTTGACACTCGCATCCTTGGCCGTGAAGCATCCGTGCTCCGCCTCCGTGTGACTGCGCTCTAAAAATATCGTACATATTCAGCCCTTTGTCCCCCTGTTGTGACCATATGAACGCAGTATAAACGATTCTGCGATGGAGTCATGATAAATATTCTCAAGGGCGGCATGCGTTATGTATTTTAATGGTGTATCAGTGTTGTTTACAATGACTTGAAAATGATATAGCTAGCTTACACCCTGTTTATGCAACATAAATAGTAATGCTAATAAAAATATTACATCTAAAGCTTCTAATAATAGTTTGTTTTTGACACTGAATTTAGTAAACGCAACACAGATATTCAGCAGTGGTTATTTTGGAGGAAAATGGTTGTGACAGCGACAATCTGTTTAATGTTGTAATAAATACATCTATACACTAGGGGGAGCAACATGCACAAAGATAACGTGGCTCTGAGGAAATCAGCGCTTCTGCGATGCTTCTAAATGAACACTACACGAACACTTAAGATACCCTTAAGAACGTGCGAACTTTATTGCATTAGGTAACTAAATATCAAATCAAATGAGCCTATCTGCAAACATCGATAACCACATTTCCTCAGAACTAAGTTCATGTTTGTTTGTTTGTTTTCCAATTACTTTTAACCAGTTGCTCCCTAAGTAATTTTTATAGGATTTTAATTTATGTATGAGTTGCCATCCAGTTCATCAGCAGCCAGGTTTAATCGGGACATTATCTATTCACATGCTTAACTAAACACAGTTTTACCCAAAAGCATACTAATATTGTTTGTCTCCATTTTGAATGATAGATTAGTTGTTTTATTGTATAAAACTAACCTTTTGTAAAATGTATTGCTCAAAAACTGATTGGTTAGTTTATCTAATGTGATTAGCATTTATACAGTTCTTTGTGTTTTAATTGTATCGAAAACTTTGTGTGTTTGGAAGGAGTTTGAGAAAGTTTCTTCTTCTTCTTCTTCACTTTCTTTCTTTACAACCAATAGAAGAGTAAACCCAGTGTTACTGTGCTGACCAGACAACAAAATAACTCTTAGAGTTGATGGAAGCTGAAATATCAAACAGTGATGGAGGAAGTGAAGATGATTTATGGATGCTCTGTAGCTCTATCAAAACAAATATCAAAATATTCAGCTTAGCAGTGAAAACAAATTACCATTCATTGGCTTTCATTCCACAGGAATAATTGTGTTGCTGTTACGTAAACAGAAAGAAACTGCAATGGCCTGGTGTTGATGCACAATGCATGTTGTTAATTTGTGCTTGGGCTGTTAACTTAGTTGGTAACTAACATTAGGAACAAATATTGTAAACAAAGCAACTAACGTCATTTAGAAAGTTTTTGATAGGTTTATGGTGTTGTTTTTTTTTTTTTTTTTTTTTTTTTTTTTTGTCATTTTGCAGCTTGATAGTAACCCAAAGTCATTTTACTTCAACAGAAGATGTGGCCAAGACATTTTTCAAATATTCATTTTTTGTTATGGAAGAAATAATGTCCTGCTTGTTTGGAAAGATATGAAGGTAAGTAATTAAGTTTTTACGTTTGTGTAAGCTATTCTTTGACTGTCCAGAAAGTAATGTCACAATGAAAGAAACCTTTACAGGCTGCTTCATCCAACAATAACAAATCGTTCCGTTATCAGTTGTGCTAAATGAAATTCACAAACAAACTCAGGATGCGTTCGGATTCCGTGGGTGTCCGGAGAGACTTTTTATAGAATAGGATTAGATAACTGGAGGGGGAGTCTGTGGTGGTGACCCACTAAACTTCTGACCCAGTGTAAGAACAGTGCGAGTTTAACTGACCCCGTCCACGGACCCCCTTCAGAAAAGCTGAGAGCGCGGGGTGACATCAAGGAACGTGCAGGCTGCCTTGTCATTTGAGGGCATAAGATCTGATACTGTCATTGCACTGTTCACTGTCCACAATAGTATGCCCCCAAAACTGCGCTGGGGTCACAGAGAGGTGAGTTGCACGAAATATATTGATGGAACTGGTTGGGATTGGCTGATGGAGACATATGGAAAAGTTTCTATGCCTTAATCAAGACTCAACAGTTTTTTTTTTTTTTTTTGTTGCAATTTTTTCATCTGGATTGCATTTTAGTTATGAGCACTTTAGCTGATGAAATGACATCTTCATGAACCATGATGTCATGTCTAAATTACTGCTAACAACAAATCCTGACATACTGGAGTGTAATGGCATGGTTTTGTAGAATCCTCCTGTCTAATCTTTGATTATCCACGTGATCCAGTAATCAAAAGCTTATTGCAATTCATTTGACTCAAGTTTTGTTTATTGGATTTTAGAATTGGTGCATTGTGGATGGATAATCTGGTTTTGCTCAATATTATTTGAAATGATACACTGTATTTGGTAAGCATATGAAATTGATTATCGCATCAGAGCATGATACCTTCCCTCAGAGGACTTTATTCTGAATAAAAAGTGACCAACAACCACACAGTGAAGTCTTCTGCAGTTGGATAATTGTTTGTGGAAGCTTATTGGGATTTATACTAAAGCTTGCTTCAGCATTAATTTACACTGTAAGGCATATTTTGTCGTATTAACAGCAAAAGAACCCAAGCTGCCTCCTCCTCTCATGAAGATGTCTAATAAATGTGTGTTTGATCAATAATGTAAGAAACAGGTGCACCGACAGTTCCTTTCATGTCTCTCTTGGGCTGAATGACAAGAACATGTTTGGATCATGCTTCAACCCAAAATCAAAACAGAAATAATTAAGCACATTTTTGAGACCCATTCTTATTAATGTAATGCAGGAATAATGACACACACACACACACACACACACACACACAAAAGTTGTTTCAGCTTAAAAAAAGTGTTGCCTTAAAATTAAGTTTAGTCAACATGAAGTGTTAAGTTGTATTACGTGAAAATGTGGATATTTGAGTTGGGTTCACTTAAAAATTTAAGGCAGCATGAACGTGTACTTTTTAAAGTTGAAACTACTTTTTTTTTTCTTTCTTTCTTTTTTTTTTTACAGTGATAGAATTTCAGTTATAAAGTATTTGTTTTTGAAAAGATGTCTCTTATACTCACCATGCCTGTATTCATTGATATACTATTATACAAGATATACTATTTCACTTGTAACATTTTGTGTTATTAGAATTGTTAAAACAGTTGTGGTTTATTGTTTTTTTATTTTATTTTATTTTATTTATTTATTTTTATTTATTTTTGTAGAAACTGTGATACATTTAGTTTTCAGTATTATTTTATGAATGAAAAGTTCTATAGAATACCATCCGTTGAATTAGAAAAATCTTTACTGCCACTTTTGATCAAATTAATGTTTCCTTGCCGAATAAAACATATTAATTTCTTTAAAAAGGGAGGATAAATCATGGTAGTATTTGTTAGTACAAGAAATACTTTTAAAATGACATGTTACTTGGTGGGATATGCTGTATGAAATATACAATTTAATATAAAAAATATGTAATTATTTTGGAATTATGTATTATTTTGAATTATTATGCCACTTTTATGCTTTGCAGCCCATATTAATTGCAAGAATACATGGAATATTTGTACTTTTAAAAATGAATTTGTCCTAACACAATAATTTCCCCTTACATATTCAAATTGTAAATTGTAAAATCTATCTATCTATTTATCTATCTATCTATCTATTTATTTATCTAACCTATTTCACATATTATGTGAGGTTCACCTTTCTATGAAAATGATACAATGTGTGCCACAGAATTGTCTACATCCAGCCTTAGGACCCAGTGTGCACCTGGCAGGCCTGTCCTTGCGAAGACCAGGACCTCTGAATGCCCCCAGTTCACATTTCTAGCTTGGTTTTGCCAACAGCAAGGGCCACGCTTTGCTGACATTTTGACAACTCTGCGCTCTCGACCCCTTGCTCCTTCCCTCCTCCCCCTTCGGGCTGGCACAGAGGGAGTGAATCCCCCCTCTACGGTGGGGTGAAGGTCCCTGGGACCAAGCTGTTAATTCAATCAGGAGGGTGGTATGCTCAATTAGGCACTCATAAGGGCCCAGGAAGGGTCTGGGGCCCCAGCAGAGGGCAGGCAGCCCTACCCCTGAGAGCCATTAATTGTGGATGACAGTGTGTAAACACTTGGGTGAATAGGCGGTGCAGGTGTTGGACACACTACTCGTTGGACACTGTATCAATGGTTCTTTTCACACCCCACTTTCCTCTGAACATTTTTCGGTGTCTCAATCACTTGACGCTCATCAGACAAGGTGGTAGAAGGTTAACCTGAGGAGTTTATGTTATGATTTTAAATATGGTTCGACATGTGTGTGTGTGTTGAGAGGTATAGTGTCATTTAAAGATGACTCCAAGGTGGTGTAAAAAAAAAATAGTGACTGGACCATCTGAACTCTTTGGCTGGGCCTGTAATCACGTGACTCCTCCAGATACGGGAGCTTGTGAAAATTGCAGCCAGTACATGTAAAAGACATGGAATTCAACAAATGAAAGCCAGATGAGGGACTTTAAAGTGAAAGGCCTCTACATCTGACCTCACATTCTCTTGTTTGAAGTCCTCTCTCTGTCCATCTCTTTTCTTCATTCTTCCACGAGTAGGTCAAACAGACACTTGTGAGAAATATGGACTGTATTGAGCAATCCTCAAACTTGAAAATGTCTTGTTATATGAGTCCCCAAACTCACAATGTTTCATCTTGAAGTATTAAGACACCAACAGAGGAACTAGGAATACACGCACACTTATAGTACACACACCTGTAGCAATCACAAATCAGATCTCAATAGTTTTCCATTAAAATTTCTCATCCAACTGTATCTTATCTTAGTGAACTATTCACATTACGTATTCAGATTAGTTGATAACACTTTTACAGTGTATTTACACATATAGTTGTTACACAAATAAGAATACTGAGCAACATTTATTAACTTGTACTAACTATAAAGGTCAGGATAGGGTTTGTAATTATGTATCATTTACTGTTACTATAATAAGTACTATAATGTAATGTAAGAAAAAAAAGCACAGTTAACAGCATTTTGGCATAATGTTCATTACCATTAAAAAAAAAAAAAGTTCAAATGCTAACTGATACTCCAGAAGGAAAAACCATGCACTAAGAGCTGGGGGGTGAAAACTTTTTGAATTTGAAGATCAGGGTAAATTTAATTTATTTTATCTTCTGGGAAACATGTAACTATCTTCTGTAGCCTCTGAAGGACAGTACTAAATGGAAAAAAAAATAATAATGATATTAATGCAGAATAAGAAAAATGTACACATCTGTTCAAAAGTTTTCACCCCCTAGGTGAAATGCATGATTTGTCTTTCTGGAGCATCAGTGAGCCTATAAACCTTCTGTAATAATGGCATATGAGTCCCTCAGTTGTCCTCAGTGTGAAAAGATGGATCTCAAAATCATACAGCCATTGTTGCACAAAAATGCTGGAAAACCAAATAATTTGTGGGACCTGAAGGATTTTTCTGAAGAACAGCAGGCAGTTGAACTGTTCAGGATAAACAAGGACTCATAAACAACTATCGCTAAACAAAACAAACAAACAAAAAGATGTGGATCATTCAGGTAACAACACAGTATTAAGAATCAAGGGGATGTAAACTTTTGAACAGGGTCATTTTTTATAAATTCAACTATTATTGTCTCTTGTGGACTATATGTAAACATCTTTTATGTGAAATATCTTATTCAGGTCAGTACTAAATAAACAATAACATGCATTTTGTATAATTGCCCTTAGTTGGGTAAAACAATTAACTAAAAAAGGGCATGTAAACTTTTGACCTCAGCAGTCATGATAATAGTACATGCAGCTACAACACAAAAAACAAACCCTAACCCTGTGGGAAAAATATGTTGATTTAATATTTGTTAATTAATATTGTACAGTACTTAATTGTATAATTATATTGTAACAACAGCATCTTAAATAATAAAATGTAACCATTTTCTTATGTGTGTGGTAATACACAAGAATATGTCAGCTGAGCTTAACTTGTACAAAACACGAAATATTCTTTTAATATTTGCTTCCTGTGTTTTAACAATTTCTTCATTTGTCTATTTTTATTTCTTCAAAGGAATTTCACATTGGAAGGACAGATGGACGGATGGACGGACGGACAAATAAATAAATTAATTAACTAATAAATAAAATAGCTCCACTGACTGAGTTCTGAGTTTTGGACTGACTGTAAAATCATACATTTCTGCAAAGAAAAAAATAAATCTTCAGTAAAATATTTCATAGATTAATTGGACATCTGGTGAGGCTATGTACGCCTTGAAAAAGACAATTGCTGTCAAAGACATTAGCTGAAGGAATCTCTCAGGACTAGAGTTGAGACTTTACCTTCTCTGAAAGCTGGTAAAACCACAATAAAGCTGGGTCCAGATGTCTAATTATAAAAGCTGTAAATGGGTTTAACAGCAGTTAGAACCACACAATTTAAAGTACAAAGGTATTAAGGACACTTAACGTGAAGCGGGCCTGTCACGGTTATCTTAGACATCATAATAAGATAAGGGTGGGGGGAGAGACCTCTCCTCTGTCCTGATGTGTTGATTAAAGCCACGAAATGCACATAGCCTGGCAATAATTGCGTTGGAGTCGGCGGGGAGTCCGCTGGTTTAGGCTGGCTGGTCTCGTCTACAGACACCTGCTAATTTTCTGTCGGCTTTGCTTGCTATAAACAGACAGTGAACCGCCATTGAGGATCTGTGGAAAGGGTCGGTGTGATAATTGGGCAGCACAACCCTTTTCAGCTTGTTCGCCCTCTCCTTTCTCTTTGGCCCTTGTCAAACATTTGTTTCATGTCCAGCCAAGTGACAACAGCCGTCTGTGTTGGACAACGTTTCTCCAACAACAATTTTTTCACACGCCAGAAAGCGGCTTTGTTTTGTACGAGGACATGGTTAAAGGAGCGGGCAGGAGGAAAGTGGATACAGGACATAAAGTGATCTCGTTAACATTCCATTAGACACTCCTGTCCCCCCTCGCCCCTCCCTTCCCCCAGAGGAACTTCACACAGTCCCGGCCAGTCAGAGACCAGCTGGTGCGGTGCGGAACGCTGCAGCATAACCGAACCCCGGGAAGAGATTCGACTGGAAACCTAACGGCACATCAAGGTACATCCCACAGAACAATCCCTGACAGCAGTAACGCATGGAGGCAGACCTCAGCCCTGCTTCTCAGAGCTTTGCCTCTCTTTTTCTCCCTTTTTCCCCCCCTTAAAATGTATTTGAACAAAGGGTAGAATATGATTTTTGAGAAACAAGGAAAGTGGTTCAGATTTAATTTTATAGACAAATAATCTATCTGTCTATCTATCTTTCTATCTATCTATCTTATTTAACAATTTTACTATGCCTGTTGTTCTCATACACACACTTAGACATACACCCTAAAAAAAAAGGGATGGTATACAATCACGTTAGCTAATAATCATGTTTTACATAACCCGTATTTACTTCCAATATATATATAAATAATAGTGGCAGTGTGGCATAAATATATAAATTTATTTTATGGATGAAGTTGTGCAAATAGTTTATAAAACCATATATATATATATATATGATTTTATAAACTATTTGCACAACTTCACCCATAAAATAAATAAAATAAAATAAAATAAAATTTAGCATCATTGTTGGGGTAAGTTGTCACAATGAGAACCTGCTGTTTATTGTCACTTGATTTTACAAGAAGCCTTGATTTCTTTAAAATATTTAATATAATCTTAAGTAAAACAAAACAAAGGGGGAAAAATGCACAAAATATCTGTATATTTAAAACATAATGGCTTTTAGGGGGATATTTAAACAACAGAACAAGTGCTTGTCAAACCATGCCATGGCGAAATAAAATTGCATTTATAATAATAATAATAATTAAAATATATATATATATTTAAAATGAAATTAAATTGCACAATAAATAAATAGCACTTTTTATGCGAATTAAACAACCATAAAAAAAGAACAAAGAAAAAAGTTGTAAAATGTTTCATAGGAGTGTTGGGTTAAAGAAAGTGGTAGAGCCTTGTGCGTCATTACTCCTGCGGTAACCAAGTGGACTGATGATTAATCCGCGGACTTTTGCACCCCCCACCCCGTTTTAGTGCACTGTCATTGGCCGTCCCCACTGTCAATCACGCCAAACAATCCCACCTCCTTAGGTTTTAAACGCGTCCCAAAGTGTAAGACCGACTATTCAACCTGTAGCTCTGGAAAGGACAGTACATCCCACGCAGTGGAAAGAGTGCATCACTACGATTTTCATCATCTTGTCTGCGTACTCTCTGGTACTATGAAAACGCACACACGTAAAGAAGAAACCCGCTGAGGACGAATTTATTTGGAAACAAACTTTTGGAATTTCCTGCTACTTCGGGACCACTGCCAGTTCTTAACTTAATCTTGAACGTAGGCTGTCAGTTCAACGTCAGACAGAATGTACTGCCACAATCTAGTTCTTTTTGTAGTTTTGTATTCGCACGCGCTACTGATGATGACGTGCCTGCCACCAGCCTCAGCGCAGAAGTCGAATGGTCCTCGGGTAAGTCAGTCCGTGCGTAACGCCGCTCTCCGCCGCATGTGTTCAGCTGCGCACATTCACGCATTTGTCATTCTGATAACCTCAGTGCTTCATCTAAAGTTGTCAGTGTGACGCATAACGTGCCTATACTGTGTCAAAGTCAATTCATTATTATAAAACGATGCAAGTCATACAGTGATACAGTGTTACCATGCATGAAAATCTCTGCTTTAATATAGTGTATGCAATGCATCCTTGTTATGAATTACTTGTTAGTTTGACAAATATCAGTTTTAGGTAGGGTTAGACAAACTTGAATGCATTTGAAAATACAGCATCTTTTTGCTGATGTATACAGTGACGCTGAATTAACGTATACCTTAGTATATTGTATTATCTGTCCTTACTTTTAATGTTTATACATATTAGTTCTGATAAAGATTAACTTTCATTCTAGAATGCATAATAACCCAACATCAGAGCATCTTTTAGTGATTCAGCTGAATAGTTGGGTTTTGCTTGCTGAGGCACATTGTCAGTGAGACTTGAGTACACCCATTGACCTTTTGTCATAAAGGTCTTTTGCTTCCTGTGCACCCCTCTGTGCCCATAGAAAAGAGGACCATTGCCTTTCCAATGCAGCATTTCATACGATTTCAACAAAGCCAACTGCGTGGAGTATTTCTTTCTGCGGCTGAATCAGTTTGCAGACAATTTTGAATAGCTATATGACGTCTTTTAAAAAATTATCCCCTCAGAAAATGCAAATACATCTGTCTGGATGTCTACAAGTGAGAAAATTGTGTCAAGGTGATGAACTGTTGACCTTAATATACTTGTTTTAGCAGTAGAGCTTAAAGAAATAACAATTAAAGAAACCTACTTGCATGATTAATAACGCTAACCAGTCAAACCATAAAAAACCTGCCCCAGAAATCGAATTGCCGCAGCATTCTTTTATGTCCTCAAGTATTTGAGCAATTCAGACAGAAGAATGGTTTGTAAAGATTGCCGCAGAGCTCTTGTGGTAAATGTCCATTCATTTGTGCACTGAGACCTTTGAGACTGACCACTGAGAGTGAAAGTGAGTACAAATCAGAAAGAGAGTAGAAGAGAGAAATTTGTGGATGCTGCTGAGGTATTGTCATACTTGTGGTCGGAGGTGGCGGTCAGTATAAAAATCTATGATACGCACACACACACACACACACACACACACACACACACACACACACACACATACACACATTAAACCTAAAAACACCCCACATGAGTGTGTGCATCTCCAAAAGTGAACAGAGTGAAGTTAAATTTCTTTAAAAAATTGTTTTGCTGAGAAAATTCTAACAGCAAGGTAAAAAAGATTATTTTTTTCTTCAGGAAATATTTTCCGAACCAGTTAATCTGCAAGGAACACATTGGACCTCTTTGAGAGATATAACTAGATTTGAAAAATGTATTAAAATAAATTCCTTGGAAATCCAATTAATCAACTGTTCCTAACTCACGTCATGCACTTTTATAGCACTTTATCTACATTTATTTCTTAATTATGGAGGAGAAACAATTATACATTGTAATAACAGCACCGCTGTGAACATAAACATGTCTATACTATGTTTCTGTATGATTATTAAAAAAATGAAATTCTCTGTGAATAAACTGTGCTTGCTATGAAACAAAAATCTGCCTGCTGAGAAGAATTGAAAAGCATTAATCTTTGTCATTAATGACTTTTTTTTTCCTTTTAATGATCTCCAGTCCATACTTATGCAGCCACTTTCTCATTTACTTGACTTTAACACTCCCAGGCTTTTATCTCTTGTGATATAATATCTTCTTACCAATTTTATTTTGGCAGGGACTCTACAGATTGAAATGTACTGTAATAGTAGCCATACAGTGTGTGTGTGTGTGTGTGTGTGTGTGTGTGTGAACTTGTGTGATTTGTTGTGCTCAACGGCATCAAACAGTGTAGAAATATCTCCACAATGGTTAAACATCCTTCATCATTCTCATCTAATCATTACAGGAGGCCAGAAAGGTTGTGTTAAAAAAGCTATTTAAAAAATCTGAAGTTAAATGCTTCAAAAGTTATACTCCCCTCTGTGCCTCATTTGTAAAAACTTATCTCTGAACTCTGTCAGCCCCAAGAACCCAACGTTTCATGAGGAGTTATGGCTGCTCTGCTAAGCTGGAGGACGTATTTGGGCCAATAACAGAATCAAGCTCTTTCCTCAAAGCCAATTGGGTGATTGTGTTTAAAAAAAATAGAAAGAAAGAAAGAAAGGAAGTGTCTCTTGACAGTAGAGGGATTTTAGGTTTCCTTTTCCACATTTAACATGAATTTAGCACACTTTTCCAGCCACAGTAATCCTGGCCAATTCTGGCATGCCGCAGACTTAGAAAATAATATTTTCTGAGGATTTAATTCTGTCAGCATGCAGCAATGCGCCTGAGCGCAGTGAATATACCGACTGTCATTAGGTATTATTTTGTCTATTAATTTTAAGCTCTTTGGGTTAAAGTTTGCACGTATATTTCTGTCTTACTAGCATGACCATATAGAACTGCAAAAATAATTACAATAAACAAGTTTTTCCTCATCCATCATTGGCAGAACAAACAGATAGTCCCGCCCCCAAACTAACATAACTGGTTGAGATAATATTGCCGTGTTTTTATGTCACCACAGTGAATCAACCTTTGGTGTATTTTAACATCGAACAAATTACACACTTCACTTTTAAACAGCTCCTGTGCAAAGGTCACTGGGAACTTTCACTGTTAACAGTCTGACGAACATGATCCTCATGGCGGCCCTAACATCAGCGTGGATTTAAAAGGACAACACAGAAAAGCAAAAATAAACTTAAGTTATGTCTTCATAGTGTTCACCACATGGTCAGTATAGTTTAATGGTGAAGTAGTTCACATTATTAAATGGTGATGAATTTGACTCTTTTATTATAAAACACAATGTGTAAAGGCCAAATAACCTTACTTAAAATTAATTGAAAGTTATATGATACAGATACAGATAACATAAGCTACCTGTACATTTTTCTTACAGTACATTGACTGAGGCCAAGTTGTATACTGTATTATTGTGTCTTACAGTACACGTTGGAGTTTTTACTTTAGTAATATGAGAAGCACTTATGATTTTTTTGCAAAACATAGACTGCCTGTGGAGCATATGCTGTACTGGAACTTTGAAATATGTTACTCAACCCCAGTTTAGAAGGCATCCAGCAAAATTAAAGGAGAAGTCCACTTCCAGAACAACAATTTACAAATAATTTACTCACCCCCTTGTCATCCACGATGTTCATGTCTTTCTTTCTTTAGTCAAAAAAAAAAAGATGTTTTTTTGAGGAAAACATTTTTCTCCATATAATGGACTTCCAAAATGCACTTTAAATGCAGCTTCAAACGATCCCAAATGCGGTTTTAAACGAACCCAGCCGAGAAAGAAGGGTCTGTAGCAAAACGATCAGTTATTTTAATAAAAATAACAGAATTTACATACTTTTTAATGCCAAACGCTCCTCTTGCCTGGACTGTTTTTGTTCCGGTTCATGACAGTTAGGGTGTGTCGAAAAACTCTGTCAACTTTCGAAATCATCCTATATTGCTGTTTTACCTTTTTTGTTAAGGGTGTTTGATCTTCTTTGCATGTTCACTTTGCAAAGACTGGGTCGGTACTTCTGCAGCGATGTAGGATGATTTTGAAATGATTTTTGAAGTTGAGGGAGAAAATACGATTGGAGTTTTTCAGCATACCCTAACTGGATACACAGAGTTCAGGGAGAGTAAGGCAAGACGAGCATTTGAGATTAAAAAGCATTTCAATTATATATTTTTAATGTAAATAACCGATCGTTCACTAGATAAGACCCTTCTTCCTTGGCTGGGATCGTTTACAACCGCATTTGGGATCGTTTGAAGCCGCATTTAAACTGCATTTTGGAAGTTCAAACTCGGGGCACCATATCAGTCCATTACTCTCCCTGAACTCTGTATATTCTCTATATAAAAATGCAGAAAGGTTTTCTTCAAAAAACATAATTTGTTTACGACTGAAGAAAGAAAGACATGAACATCTTGGATGACAAGTGGGTGAGTACATTATATGTGAATCGCTGAAATTTAGATGCTGCCACATACTGTAAAGCACATTTATTTGTTTGTTCGTTTGTTTGTTTGTGTGTGTTTGTGTGTAAGATAACAGCTGTCAAATAGTGCAGATCAGAAAGCAGCCAGTACATTACCATTATGTTGTATTATAGTAGTTCAGACTTGAAAATACTTTGAATTTGATAATAATGTAATAAATACTGTTAGACACAGTATGAGCAATATTTGCATATTGCATATTTATATTGGTATTTTACCTTTGAAAAATCTGCATCTGTTTATATGTTTGTTTATTTATTATTTATTTAGAAATAGATATATCCACAATCAAAGCTGTCACAAAATAGATAAATGCAATAGATAAATAGACAATTGCATGATAAATACATAAATCTGATTTTATTGTGTCATGGCTTACTTGTTTAGGCAAATAGTGTTCATCTAATAAATAAAACTATATTACTCATGGTGAAAGACTTGTTTGTTTAAATTATTATTATTATTAATTGATTTAATTGAAAATTACATTTTATAAAAACATAAGCAACTGATGAATTTGCAGTGGTTTTGGTTAAGGAGATTTAAAGCATGGCAAGAAAAAAAAAAAAGAATATTTTTAATATAGACTTTTGTCCTGATTTGGCTTGATTATTCTTTAACTTCTTATATTTTAAAGCTTTTTTTTTTTCTTCAAGCATACTTTCAAAAGAACACTCATGATTTGTGCAAGACCTATTTAGAACACTTCAAAATGTCCTTTCCTTTGAAGTGTGGACTTAATAGAGTGTAAAGTTTTTCCAACATGACAAAAACCTAGTCTAATCTGTTTTCATTCAGTAGCTCAATTAAATGATACGACGTACGCTTTCCCACAGCATTCATTTCTCAGAATTAGCTATCCACACAAAACAAAACATCATGGTAGTTTGGTCAAGCTTCCCTGCAAAAATGAACAGAACCAGCGTGAGTGATTGAAAAATGGATGCATGGAGGTGGCCTGGGGAAGCGCTGTATACAACATACCTGGCCGAGTGCATCACTGAAACCTCGTAAAGTCATGTAAAGAACAAACACAGCGAGGCGAGTACAAGTTCCATGCCAAGACAACATTCTCCCAACTCTGCGTATGAGCGCCAAACCCCCCCCGCCCCTCCTCCCTGCTTTTTTTTATTAGCGCAGCCCACATCACACCCAGTGACCCAATGATGCAGGTGTTAGTGTTGTGTGTTTTTGCGGGCGAGAGAGATGGGGGAATCATGTATGTGCAGGTTCTTTTCTAAGTGCATTTAGAAAGAGTGATTGTTTTCTGTGTGTTGCACGAGGACTAATTTTAACCAGACATCTAATAGTCCAAAGAAGTAGTCAACCAGTCAGCAAGTCATTGTTTACCCTATATAAAACAACTCAAGATACACTGTACAGCATCAGCGAGCTTTGGTGTTTAACACTGTGTTGACAAAAAGTGTGTGACTGTAGAGAATGTTTGTGCACCGGTATTCCTTTTAGCTCTTTTCACCCAGCATTTATGTTTTGTCGTGTTGAGCAACACATGATTTCATTTTGCATTGGCTAGTCAGTAAATGTATGTCATTGTAGCAAATACACTGTGAGATGGTTATCCTAAATTTTCGACACTGCTTAAAAAAAATTTTTCGCAGGCTATTTTTAATTACAAGACCGTGACAATGGCCGTCTTTGAACCTCTCTCACAGTACGACGTAGGACCACCCTTTAGGAGCCATGACCAAAGAAAGTACTATTTGTACCTCATTGTATTGTAATATATTTTAAAATATTATGTAAAGGATAATGTACATCCAGCCAGTTGTTATCGCAGAATAAAGGTTGACAGACTTATCAGCAGCTCGACGCAAAGCTGAGGGTTGTTGTATAAGACTGAAGGGCTTTATTTTGCAATAACCACTGGCTGGATGTACATTATCCCGCTTATTACATGGCTACCTGCCACAAAAATAAATAGTTAGACATGAAATATTGATTTGAATTAAAATATTGGAATGCAAAGCTTCTGTGAAGAAAGCAGTTGCTAGCAAGTGGCAAGATCAGAGTTTGGGTTAGGGTTAGGGTTAGGGTTAACTAGCTAAGTAGATGGCATTTCACCACATGAATAATTATGGTGATAAAATACACTGATTTAAGATAAAGCTTTAAAATCATACCGGTTTGTTAGTTGTCTTACAATCCATTAAAATCATTGCAATGTGGCAGCAGCTGCGTTTGTATGAAACAAAAAAGAGCGGGTCCGCGATATTAGGGTGACATAAAAAAAAATAACTGTATACAGATCAATTTGAGTTTTAATATTTTATTAGCCAGCTTCCACTAAGAAAAAAATCTTAGCAAGCGTACAGTGTCAACTGCAGTTACCCAGATGAGCCTGTGTTACTATTTTTTTCTGGTTGTTGTCGGGGAATAACATACTTTGGAATGTGGTGACTGACCAATCAGAATTGAGTATTCCGTGTAGCCGTGTAATAAACGATAATTAAAATATATTCAAGATGTATTTATTAAAATTAGTGCTGCTCTCAAATAAAGATTTTTGTGGTTGACTAATAGTCATTCATTTTAAGCATTAGTTGACTATTAGTCACACGTTTATTAATAAACCATATATATCATAATAATAGACTTTAATTGTTTACATAGCCTAATAAGCGCTCAAGCGCATGCAAAAAAAGCTTCCCACAGTGTACCCACAGATATAATAACTATGAATGTGTGTGGGGAAAAACAGCAAGGAGACTGAATTAACGTTTTAACAATTTATTGATAACATCCTGTTTGCTTTCCTTATTTTACAAAAGCACAATGTTTCGTTGTTATTCTGAGTGCACACAAATACACACAGAGTCTTTACAGATTCAAAAGATGTATTACTCTTACCTGTATGACCAAAAATGAGTATTTTAAGAGCAAGTGGCCACGCCACTCCATCTTTCATGCAGGAGCACACTACTATTCAGCTTCCACACTCTGCACATTTTTTTTAGGTTAACATTAGATTGAGCGGCCATGTAAAGTTGCTACTACATACGTCTTTCAGATGAAAAGCCATATTTGAGGTCGATTAATAATAAGTAAGCATTTGGATGTCCTGCCTGATTTACTATATTACCACATAGACCAGCCGTTAATGATCTCCGCCACTTCCTGTAGATTTTTTTTTCTGCGACTAAGCGACTAATAAAATTTTGGTTGACCAAGCCTCTTCTCGCCGACTAATGGTTAGTCAACTATTAGGGGGCATCCTAATTGGATGTTGGAAAAAGATGGATACAAACTTGAGTTGGTTGCATCGAAAGCTAAATCTACTGTTCTTAAGATGCGGTCACATTTACTGCTGTTCAACTAAAAATTTCAGTCAAAATCTAGTCTTTTAATAGGAATCCACACGATCTGTAATTTTTGTAAGGGTCAAAGGTTTTACCACACATATTCATGTATTCATGTTTTTCACACAAATTTGCCAAACTGACCAGAAAGCTGCCGGGTTTGAAAGTGAGTTACGAATGTAACTTAACACCATAGCTCTTGTTACCAAATGGGCTTCTTTCGTAATTTTGTGGATGGAGTTAGTTTAAATATCCTTTGCCAACCTGGCCGGCAGGCTCTACACACTCTGTATAGCAGACACTCTGCTATAATCTTAATTGGTTTCATGGTGGCTCACAAATTTGTCTTTTGAACATAAACTGTCTTGAGATGGGCATACAGTGTGATTTTCATATGATTTTGAGCAGATATGATTTTTTTTTTTCATCAGGCTGAATGTCAGTTTTGTCATGCATCATTTGTTGTGCAGTGTATGAGCAATTAACCTCTCCCGATCGGCAATTGGATGCGCAGATGAATTTCTGACATGTCAGAAGCTTTGGTCGACCCTCATGAGGGTATCGTGCAGTTGAAGCAAGGCATTGAACTGATTTTGAACTGTTTATTTCCTCACTGTGCCTGCGCAAAAACAGAAATTAATCTATGTTGACATGGCATTTCTCCCACAACAGTGTGGTTCTTCTTCTGCAATAGAATCATGCTTTGTGAACACAAAGTGGTCTGAGTTCTTTTTTATTTTCACTTTTTGTTACAGATTATCATTCTAACCCCTGGTTTCACAGACAAGGCTTAAAACAAGTTCCAGACTAAAATGTCGTTCAGAGTTGTTTCAGCTAAAAGAAATAGACTGATCTTAAAATACATCAGTGCCTTTGTTTTGTCTCAAGATGCACACCAGTAATGTTTTTTTTTTTTTTTTCCCCTTTGAGACACGTTTATAAAAATTACTTAAATTATGCCCTAATCCTGGCTTAGTCTAAGCCCTGTCTGTGAAACCAGGCCTAAATTAATGACATGCATTACACTGTGACAGGCTGTGGACAGACCCAGTACGCTGACTAATGGCAGAACTGATTCAACCAGAGGTGGCCTTTACTTATTTTTTCCTGTCATTTACCAGATCAGAAAAACATTGATCTAATAATAAGTCAAATTTATTTGTAAAGTATATCGCTTTTTATAACACATTGTTTCAAAGCAGCTTTACAGGAAGTCATACTGTTGTGTCTGTAGGGCCATATTACCATATCAGGGTCACAGGTAAACGTCTGAACGTTCAAAGTGATTAGGAGATTTAAATGTTAAAACGTCAGTCACACTTTATTCAGTCACACTTTATTTTAAAGTTCAATTCTCGCTATTAATAAACCATTAACTGTGACTTTTCCCTCAATAAACTCTTAATTTACTGCTTATTAGCAGTTACTATGGTAGTTGTTAAAGGAGAAGTCCACTTCCAGAACAAAGATTTACAGATAATGTACTCACCCCCTTGTCATCCAAGTTGTTCATGTCTTTCTTTCTTCAGTCTTAAAGAAATTATGTTTTTCTCCATATAGTGGAGTTCTATGGTGCCCCGAATTTGTAGTGATTTAATGACGTAGTTCAGAAATATGGGGTATGGAATAAATTTCAAATAGTATCATCACTGATTTCAGGCAGAATTGCAGTATTATGAAGTAATTCCTTACTGTTATTGAAAATTACTTATGTTTTGGTAAATATTTCTAAGGACTACTGTGTTTAGCTAAAACTATTACTGTAAAGGATGAAAATGTAGATTTAAAGTGAAGAAAATGGGAGAAAATAAAGCATCCCTGCCAAACTAGACTAGGATAGACATGTCACTAAGGATTTAGGATGACAAACGAGAGATCCAACAATAATCCAGCGGAATAATTCATGTGATATTATTTAATAAATCAGGAGGCAAGACCGCAATGCCTGTTTCTTTTTCAAAATGTCAGGGAAAAAAACACTTGTTAAGACTTTTTTCCAGAAAGTCATGTGATATCAGTCACATTAAAAACACCAAACGCTACAATAGAGCGTGAAGAAAAATATACAACCCAATCCATCAAAAAGATGACTAAAAATTATTTGTTGCGCAACCTTTGTGCGTTAGCGCATCCCTAGTGTGTGTGCATGTGCACTGTGTTTCCAGACTAAATTACACTAGGCAGACAGCAAAGTTCGAGAAGGACTCGAGCGGACAGAGAGAGAGAGAGAGATAGTGTGAGCAAGACAGAACTAGATAGACAAGTATAGAGAAGGAAAATGAGTGTGTGAGGGAGATAGAAAACAAGTTGGGAGACAGGGTCGGGGGACAAAGGGCTGTTCTCCCTGTGTGGGCCAGAAGCAGCGCTGTGTGCTTGATATACAGTGAGCGACAGCTGGGATTTGGATAAGGAAGGTTTTCTGACAGAGAGAATGTGTTCTGGGTCAGTGCTATGGCATTTTGCTGTGGGGAGATAACAGTGGCTATCAGCGTTTAATGATACGGCTTTCTCTGAGAAAATACCAGAGATTACCAGCCTCCCAGAGGCTTCAATTACAGCCCGATAAAAGTAGTGTCTCTTTTACCACAACGGGCAGCCATGACTGAAAGGCATGCCACAGATTTACCATATTGACATCCTCATGTGGGCATCCTCTGGGTGTTTTGCCGATGTCTACAGAACTCACTGTGCTACTGCAATGGATAAACAACTTTTTCTGGTTATTTAGTCTGTATGGTTTTGTTTTCTTTTGTTGCTACAAGCTCTGGGGTCAAATAATCAAAAGTATGTGGTTAACAACAAGTTTGTACAAAGAATGTAAGAAAACGTTTTGATTGTTTTATGTTTGGATGCTTGTCTAGAATGTGGATTTCCATTTTGAACAAATTAGTGAACCTCAAGATTGTAGACTGTTTACAAGTGATGATTAAAAAACAAACCAAAAGTATTACTTTCTTCCGACACAGAACCAAAAAATGCTAAATCATTATTAAACAGGGATTTATGGATAATACTAGCCTAAGTAATACATCGTATGTTACTTCAGCAGTGGTCAATCAGTCAGTTTCCATTATAATGTCATTGAGTGCTGTATGCTATCGAGTTGAGACCAGACCATACAAGACCCAAAGCAAAACCAGATCCTTAAGACTCCATAATAACATAGATTAACCAAGAACCAGACTTGTCAATCCAAGAAACGGACTGTACATTTTAATGAGCCCAGAGCTAAAGTGTGTAAATCACTGAATGTGTAGTTAATTGATAGTAATTAAGGACACTGGGTCAAGGCCTTTGACATTCTGAACTGAAATGCAGGACATAATTATTAGTAATTTAACAAAACTGAAAATTGTTACAGATATCTTATTTAGTTTTTTAAATTCCTTTCTGTTTTTTTTTGTTTGTTTGTTTGTTTTGTTTTTTTTTTTTTTTTTTTTGTGGGTGACCAGACCGTCAATGAGATTCCCCAGAAGAACTAACATGACTGTTCCTTAGCCAAGCTGAATCGTTATAGTGGCAAAGTAGGAAGTTCAGGAAGCAGATTTCCTGTTAGCCTGGATTTAATTAGTCTAATGATCAGAGAAGAGGGATTATGATTTCAAATCTTCTTTGTATTAACACTGACATTCATTACAGAATCGTGCAAAGCTGTTTTAAGAGGGGATTTGAACTTTGCATAACCAATTCTCACACTCTGTCTGGTTCCCAATTCATGTAAGTTATAGCATATAAAAAAACATAATTCATTTGTAATGTTTATTATCAGTGGTTAACATATATTTTAGTGTAACAGTCTTATGAGATGAAAATCTGCAAATTCCTGTGTGAAACAGAATTCTCACTTATTTTGTGAACCGTTTCGAGGGGCTCCAGCTACACTTGGCCAGGCCTGCCAATTCTATTGCAGCCAATCAGAAGTATTTTTTGCCTGTCATTTTTGTTGTTGTTCTTTCGAAAGGTAACGAGTGTTTCACACGTTATAGAGAGTAGCTCTGGCACTCCTTGTGAATACCACACACACACACACACACAGAATGCTTGCCAAGAATAAAAATCCATCTGTGCAATGAGATTTCTCTGGTGTCTCTGGCTCGTCCAGAGGTCTTCACTTTATTGTGAAGAGCCCGGGCAAAAGTTAAGAGTATCCGTATTCTCAAAATAAAGTGTTAAGAAGAAACATTTGTCATAAATCCCAAAGTGAAAAATGAGAACATTTTTGGAGATCACTGGTAATTAGAAAAATGTGCTTGACATATTGTTTAATCAACAAGAGGATTGTTTTTAATGATTTACATATGAGTTTAGCAGTGTCAGGGAACTAGTGGGATTTATGAATGGCTGACTACTGAACATACATTTGCTCAATAAGAAAGAAGTGTACTGATTGAGAAACCTGCAATGCAATACTCAATTATGCACAGCAGCCCTAAAAGTTTGTTAGACACCTATGCCACAACTAAATACAATAACAATATATTAATATTTTTTTGCATTATTTACAAAGAAATGTACGAAAATATTAGTGGTGAAAAAAATAAATAAAATAATTGCACTTTTTTTTTTTTCTGAAATTAATCACTATTAATTGTGATTAAAACCACCTAATTACATTACAATTTTTAATTATACTTTTATATTGCAATAATTTCACATTCAATCTTCAAATGAATGTAGAAACAACATAAAGGAAGTATATTTTTGATATTTCAATGCCATTTGTTTATGACTGAAGGCAAGTATCACTGATACCAACTGTCTCTGTGAATTTTCTCCTAATATTTAACCAACTTAAAACAATCTTCACATAACCCATTATAATAACTGTCATATAGCTACCTGTGCAAGAAAATATAACCAAATTCAATAAAGTTGTCAAACACTAAAGTCTAAATTAAATAAAAGATACAGCTTCCTGTCCTCTTTTTAAATTTTGTTCTTTGATTAACAGACATCACAGCAACTGGTTATTAGGATATTTTGGCTGCTGTTACTTTAAAAGCTGCCGCTGTTGCTTTAAATGTGTGTTTTAAATAATAAACACTTACATGCACAGTTTTAAGGCAGCTTTAGTCGCCTTTTTTGTAACTTCATGACTTTTTCAGCATTTAAGCATTTTTCAACATATAGTGGACTTCTATGGTGCCCCGAGTTTGAACTTCCAAAATACAGTTTAAACTCTGTGTATTCTGGCCCGAGACAGTTATTGTATGTCGAAAAACTCCAATCGTATTTTCTCCCTCAACTTCAAAAATGGTTTCAAAATCATCCTACATTGCTGCAGAAGTACAGACCCAGTCTACGCAATGTGAACTTGCAAAGAAGATCAAACACCATTAACAAAAAAGGTAAAACAGCGATTTAGGATGATTTTAAAGTTGAAGGAGAACATGAGATGGGAGTTTTTCGACATACACTAACTGTCATGAACCGAAAAAAAAAAAAAAGTCCAGGCAGAGTAAGACAAGACGAGCATTTAAGATGTATTGTTGTTTTAGATGTATTGTTTTTATGAAAATAACCAATTGTTTCGCTAGATAAGACCCTTCTTCCTTGGCTGGGATTGTTTATAACCGCATTTGGGATCATTTGAAGCCGCATTTATACTACATTTTGGAAGTTCAAACTCGGGGCACCATATCAGTCCATTATATGGAGAAAAATCCTGAAATGTTTTCCTCAAAAAACATAATTTCTTTACAACTGAAGAAAGAAAGACATGAACATCTTGGATGACAATGGGGTGAGTACATTATCTGTAAATGTTTTTGTTTTTTGTGTTTTGGCTATAGCCTAATACAGCGTGCACAGGCAAATTTGTGCGTGCGCTTGAAGAGCATGTGCTATGAGCACAGTATAGAAGATTAGTTTTTACTGAAATACACTGATGTTCTACTAAAGCTCATATTGTCATGGTACCATTTCTGTACTCGTTTGACTCACACCTGGCGCTGAGGTGACGTTGAAGCATGAGCCTGAAAATTCTCCCATTTGTTGTGCTCGTTATTACGTTATACGTCTAAAAAAATTAAATGTTAACTGTGTTAAATATTTTTTACGCTGTAAAATGAAGGAAAAAAAAATAATCGCCTGTGTTAACGCGCATAATTTTGACACCACTAAAAAAAATATTTTTTATATTATCAATGGTTAAATGGACAAAAATATGTCTGTATACTTTCTGGACGTCAGGCATTAGTGAAATGTTTATATTGGCAACTCTGGTAGGAGTTGAATTTGAAGGGAATTGAATTCTTACATCCATAAAAATGTAATAACTGCATAAAATGTTGTAGCTATTTTTTTTTTTTTTTTTTTTTTTTTTGTAGAGTTCTAGCATCAAATGTTTGTAGATACCATTCAGTTTGATATTTTCTTATCTAATGCAATGCATTTGAAAAATGTGTGACTTAAGTGTCCCGGAATCTCCCAGTATTTTCTGGGCCATTGTATATTGTTGAAAGTGAGAATGGCAGATGATTTTTTTATAGTGTGTAGGCTTCTGTTTTTCTTTGTGTTCCATGCTTAACTAAACTTCTGCCCACACAAACTGACAGAATGTGTGTGATTCATTTCACTTCCAGTTACACAGTTAAACAGTTATACTTAGGCTTATATTTTATAAATAAACACATTTTTTACAGACCTAGTCACGTATCAGTACGCTTTCAGTCCAAGGTGATGCATACATTTGTCCTTCTGTACCATGTCAGTACTTATGTTGTCATGTTGTTAACCTCCTAGAATCCCTTCTTATGCTTAGTGTCATTGTGCAAATAAACTCATAGGTTGAACTAGTACGTCTGTGTTTAGTGCCTTTCTAGAATACCCAGTTTTTATTAAGAAGGTTTTTAAAACTTGAAGGTTTTTATTAAGAATTAGATACAGGATATAAGAAGTACACTGAATAATACTTATCATTAAAGTAATATACTTAAAAGAAAAAAAGAATATGCTTAAGTGTAAACAGAATGTGTGAATGTGTGCTTAAGTGTAAATGTTGCTGGACACATAATTGTTAATTGCAAATTAAAATGAAAATATGTTATGCTATATTTCAAGTTTATATTAAATGCAATTAAATGAATTTTAGAGTGTTTCTTTACTCATTTAAGTAGGATTTAAATGATTTACTCACCCTCAGGTCTTCTCAAACTTGTTTAAGACATGATTTTCTTGTATGAAATGTATGATTTTTTTCCCTCTGTGCAATACAAAAGGAACATGTTTTGCAGTATGTCCTAAAGCTCTTTTCCATGCAATGAATGATTATTCATGATAACCAATGAGGTTAGACCTCATTGTTAAATTGAATTTGAGTGTATACAATCGCCAGTGGGATTTGAGAGCTACGGTAAAGGTTTTTTTAGTAAATAGCCTGTTAAATCTCACACATTCCCCACATAAAGCTGTTGTATGGCTTCAAAAGACTTGGGATATTGCGAAAAAGATCTATCAACTACACTCTTAAAATAAAGGTGCTTCACGACGCCATAGGAGAACCTTTTTTGCTTAACTGGTTCCATAAAGAACCTTTAACATCTGAAGAATCTTTCTGTTTCACAAAAGGTTCTTTGTGGTGGAAGAAGGTTCTTCAGATTATAAAAAAAGGTAGGAAAGAGATGGTTCTTTAAAAAACCTCTGATTAAATGGTTCTTTGTGGAACCAAAAATGGCTCTTCTATGGATTTTTTTAAAGCACCTTTATTTTTAAGAGTGCACTTTTGTGGTTGATGTCATTTTTAGAGCTCAAAAGTCCAGATATTCTGGAAAATATCTTCCTTTTTGTTCCACAGACAAAAGAAAAACCTCACAGGTTTGGCACAGCATGAGTTTGAGCAAAGAATTTGCATTTTTGTGTGAACAATCCCTTATGTTTGGACCCTTTAGGTCAGAAAAAAATGTCCTCAGCTACTGTAGATGAATCTTAGACTATAAAAAGCACACTTTAGGTTGTACAACTAAGCATTAATTTTTTATGCCTTCTGTCATAATAAATGTCATCAGACAGAACACATCATTGAAGTATTCATGTGGTCAAGATGAGTTATGAGACTAGGACTGCTTGTCTATGGAACCTTTGCCTGTTGCTTTCTTTTTCCTGGTTTCCTTCACAGAAAATGGACAAATAGGCAACTCACCATCTGGACGGGTACTCAGTTCTAAATCACCTTTAAAACAGCTTGCTTTGGATGCAGCATTTATAGTGCTACTCAGACCGGGCAGCTTTCACCAGGAATATTTTGGCCCGTCTAAGACGACACTAAAGGTTTGCTTAGGTATTAATTTTAATGTGGCTGTTCTGGATTATTTACCCAAGTGAGAATTGAAAAGTATACAGTGTGAACACATAAAAATATATTATATATTTATATATTAGGGCATACATAGGAACTTGTGGATGAATTACACTGAGTATGTATTAAAAATTAATAATAGTATTTATATAGTGTTCATATACAGTATAAGCAGCATAGTACACGGTAAAGGAGCCAGTTTTAATAATGTCATACTCAGCTATAAAGGAAAGAAAAAGTCTGGTTTGTCTGTCATCAGGCATTCAGACTGATTCAGTCCATGTCTACTATATTAGTGACATCATTTGGTTCCATTTGCTTAATTGCTGAACTCTAGAGATTCAGTCCTGAAGCAACGTTTTGTTGTTTGCTGTGTGTGTGATCAGAAACGGTCAGCTCTGGTTATTCAGATGGGTCGTGTTAAAATGGAAAATGTGCCCTGTGTTTCTGGCTAAAGCTACCCTTTTTCCAGTAGAGGTTCTTCAGTTCTGTGTACCTGCTGTGCTGTGAGACCACTCCAGTGTCAGAAGCCACACTGCATGATGGGCCAGCAGCTATAGCACAATCTATAGCAAATTTGTCTTGTACTTGGTCTTGAGGAATGCTGGATTTTCTTTTCTCTTTACCTCTCTAAAGACTCTTCTGTTCCTCTCAAAGGCTAAGGGGATATGTGTCCCAGTGGAAATACATATATTTATATTCTCATATTCTCAGAACTTGTCTTTCAGTAAAGTGAATCTAAAAGTGATCTGTTTACTATGTAAATGCATGTTCCTGGTTAGGGATGGGTGATATGGGCTTAAAAATGTATCACAATAATTTCTGGTATTATTATGATAACGATATCAATGACAGTAATTCAGGGAATCCTATTCCCTGTATTATCTTTCCTATTTTTACCCAAAATAGAGCATAACTGAGTACACACATACAATGTAATGACTGTTTAATTCACCGGAAGACGGAGGGCGCACTTGCGCAGAAACTCCACATATGCGCTACAGCAGAAATAATATTACTGACCACGCTTTAGGAAATGTCTAATCCAGTTATCTCTGTAGCTGAATAAAACCCAGATAGAGAAATTTTAACTGAACAAACTTGACAATAAACAAACGATTGCTACAATATATGATTTGTCTGTGCTCTTCAAGCAATCGTGGGTAATTTTATAAGGATAAAGTACATTTATAATGCAATGCTAATCTACATAGCTTTTATAATACTACAAAATAGCATGATTTCTGCCTCATTCTGTGATTTAAAGCCACGTCTGATCACAAAAGGTTATTTCAAACAGATAGATAGATAGATAGGTAGACAGACAGAAGGATGGACGGACGGGCGGATAGACAGACAGACAGACATACAGACAGACAGAAGATAGATAGATAGATAGATAGACAGACAGACAGACAGACAGTTGATAGATAGATAGACAGACAGACAGACAGACAGATAGATAGATAGACAGATAGATAGACAGATAGACAGAAGGATGGATGGACGGACATAGACAGATTCTTTGTTTGCAGTGTAACTAGACAAACAGATTGACAGACAGACAGATAGAATGATGGATGGATGGAGGGATAGACAGAAGGATGGATGGATGGGTAGACAAACAGATAGATTGACAGACAGACAGACAGATAGATAGATAGATAGATAGATAGATAGACAGACAGAAGAGTGGATGGACGGACATAGATAGACAGATTCTTTGTTTGCAGTGTAACTAGACAATGGAATTACAATTTTAGTTGTACGGCATGTTTAGATTTGCCTGTCTCTTCTATTCATACTAATGTCTTTGTTCTGATAACTCAACACAGAAGTCTATATAAGGCTATATGATATTTGAGCTTAGCTATTTTCAGATTCGTGATTCATGGAAATTGCACTAAGCAATCTAAGTCTTCCTGCTACTAAAACCTGTGAAACTCATTGAGCTGCAGCTCAGCTCAGCAGCTCTGTTTAATTTATTGGACCCTCATTAGAGTCTAGTCAGGGTATTCTGTCAAGTGCTCCATGGCTTATTATACTGCCATGCCCTCAGTGCTCTATTTAAGTATACTTCATATATGTGTATATGTGTGTGCAGTGGCTTATAGGAGACAGAGAGAGCCCATGTCCCCCTGCATGCTCCAGGAGTCAGGGCAAGCCTGTGTGTGGGTCAGACGGACGCAGTTATGATACCAACTGTGATCTGGAGAGGGCGAAATGCAAGGACCGCACACTCACCCTCGCCCACAGGGGCCGATGCAAAGGTCAGTGGACATCAGACACTTTTATGTGAGAATTTTTGAAAACAAATGAGACATTTTGAAATGCATGTGAGCACTTTATCATTTCTCAGATATTCTACATAGAATGAATGTAGTATTAATGTGACCATTAATCATTAATGTAATCATCACATTGGCATTGCCATGTGACTTACATCATCAACAACATCACAACTCTTCTCTTGTGGTCTCATGGGATAGTAAAGTGTTCACTGGATGTGCTGAAAGTAGTAGATTACCTGGGTACTTTTTGCCTAGTGTTTTAAGAGTACTGTGTATTTTAGATATACTGCTCTTTCAGTGTACTATATAATAGACAAGTAGGCATATTCAAATGCAGTGCTTAAAAACACAGGAAACAGAAACATGAGGGACATGAAACAATGAACAAGACAACAGGAACTAGGAATGAGAACTTCAAAATGAAAGCACATAACAAAATAAAAGACCTGATTCAACAATAAAAACTAACAAAACTACAACATAAGTTATTGAAAGTTAATTCATTCTTTGAGTAGTTGTGTTACATAATATGTATTTATTTAATTATTTATTATTGCAATTTCAGGTAAAAACTGGCTGCGGATAGATCAGCCTCTTCCTGCACCGACACTTGTTTCAGAGGTCAAAGAGCTGACAGGTATGAAAGGTATGAAAATCTACATACACAAAATTCCACCAACTTTTCGCCTGTGACTGCTTCCCAATTTGCATATTTCTGTACCGTGTGCTCAAAGTACTAATGATGTTAAATTACATAGGAGCAGTGTTGGGGAAAGTTGCTTTCAAAAGTAATGCATTACAATAATAAGTTACTTCCTAAAAAGTAACTAATTGTGTTACCAAGTTACTTTTTTTTTAATAATAATTTGTACATTACTTTAGCGTTTCTTTCTCATCTTGCCTGGGCTTGCTTGTTTGTTTATTTGTTTTTTTAACTTTAAAAAAGTTCTTTTTTTTTGACAAATGTAGAAGCTCTTTCACGCCACAAGTAAAATAAATAATAAAGGGAATGTACATTCAAAAAGCTCAAACAAACCTTTCAGCTGTGCTGCCGTTCTGGATTGTATGAAGAATAGAATGCAAGAGAAGAAAGTTTAATCACCAAAAAATCAAACACAAATGTTGTTTATCTATTATGGTTATGAGTCATTTTTGCATATTATTATGGTTGAATTTGAAAGTCAGCAGCAAAGACACTGGAAAAATTGGATTAAATAAAGGACATTTGTGTCAACATTTAATTATTGCAGGTTTGCGTCATATTCTGAGTTGGTTTTATTCATTTTAAGGAATACTGAATCATGTGAGATGAGTAGATGCATGATCAAATTTAGTCTAGAAGTACAGTAACCATCATGTTTACACAGCACACTGCCACTAATGACTATTTTTCGATTCATCTATCAACTAATTTATCGATTAATTGATTAATCTAAACAATTAATTTCCCACAAAAAAAAGAAAACAATTTTACTTAAGAACATTTCATTAAACTTGCAACTTTGCCATTCAGTAGTGTACCATAAAAAAAGTATAAATATAAACAAGCCATTGACGAAATGCAAAACTAAAAGAGTACAAATGCATACAAACCTAATAAAAAATAAAAGAAAAAGAAAATAGTAACAAAAGTCTGAGAAAGTCAGCATGTTCATGTAAATAATAAAAGCACACATATTATTAAACCTGCATCGCATATATTTCTTTAACTGAATCGTAGCGTTTGTGAATTCACAATTATGCTTATGATTTTTAAATGGCTTTATTATATATCGCAGCCTTGGAAAACAGTCTAATAATGCATCTCATGGATTCTCATCCAGGAAATGCACCACTTCTGGTATTTTGCCAGTTAGTCGACAAGGGCAACATTTTTTGAAATCGAATACTCAAATAGAATCGACGAGTCGTGTGAGCCCTTCAGCACACACAACGCATCTGCACTTACTCCCTGTTTCTCTCAACATGGGGACAGGAGAGCTGTCAGTCAATAAATGGGAAAAAGTAACTGGCATTACATATTTTTTTAAAAAAGTAACTCAGATATGTTCTTGTAAATTAAAAAAGTAATGCATTACTTTACTACTTACTTAAAAAGTAATCTGATTACATAACGCATCATTTAACAGGGTTTTACAAAGATAAAGTAATTAGTAATATTCTGGTCATATGATTTCAATATGTCAGCCCTCATAAGGTGAGCCACTCCATGTAAAATAAAATGGCTTATATAAGGCTACTGATATGACTTTTCACACACTTTTAACTTTTAGCTTCACGTTTAAAACTGCACTGGGACTTTCGGCCTTACATTCCTCACTATTTTTCTTTTTCGAAATGGGGAATTTGTCGTTCATGTGTTGGCCTGAAGGTGGCTGATCTCAAATCAAGGCCGCAGAACACATCTGTGTACGTGTCAGTCTAGAGAGAATATACAGTCCCCAGAGCATTAGAGCAAACTACCAAGGAAGCGCGTATGCCCACTGGTATGCATGTAAGTTTTTGCAGGCTGTGTTCACATACTGAAAGACAGATTGACTGGCTTTAAATCAAGGTCAGCCTGCATCATCAATTTCTTAGACTGGATTGTGTTAAACGGTCAGTTAAAAGTGAATCATAGGCGGAGGGTGAACCAACTGCAGGGTGAGGTTAAAAGTAGTCTGATCTATTAACTTTGCACATTATAAACCCGTTTTTATGACAAACATCAGATATGGGTGTCATGTAAAATATTTTACTATGGTTGAATTTGTATCTAACTTGATCACAATTTAATAATAAAATAAAAATAAAAATAAAAAAAACGTGAGTTGTTAATTATCAAAGCATGCACACTGAACAAAACTCTGGCATTTCAGTGATGACTCTAGTAATCAGCTCTGATTGGCCGTTGCGTTCATAAACTCAACAGAATTGTGTGTGTGATTGGTTATAATGTGTGAAATTTTAAAAAACATGTAAAAAGAAATATGATGCCAGCTAAATTAAATGCCGTATTTGACACTTTTCATTTTTATTTTATTAGTGTCAGCCGCAATGTATTAAGTTTAATTGTGCAGGGCCTTTTTTTTCCCCAGGTCCCTGTTAATTTCCAATCCATGGCCAGAGGAAGGTTAAGCCCTGCCCAGCCGAACACATGCTCCGCCTATGCCAGGAATAATTGTTGTTGTCACTGTTTTTAGGAAAAAAAACAACAGAAGTTAATGTCTATCAACCTACTCCTTTTCGATAATTCAGGTTGCATACAGCTGAACAGAAACTTCAAGCATCATTATTTACTGAGTGTTAAGTTTATATACAAACCAAAAACAGAAGTAGTAAGTTGAAAATAAATGGGGGTGATTGAAACCCACCTGCCTCCCTCAGCCGAACAGTCACAGACTTTACAGATACAACAGGTGTTTCTTATTTCTGCATTATGGATGATTTGAGAGCATCTGCTCTCAGGCATGCAGGGCAGATTTGCAATTTGTCTCTTTGTGTGGTTGATATGCTTACGTCTGTCTGAGTTCATATCTTCACGTGTATTTGGAAGTATATTCCAAGTCTATGAATTTTAGGACTTAACTGTAAACAGCTTAAAAGATAAAAGTGTGAAAATGATTACGTGGTTTTTAGCCTCGCCACATCTTGGGTGCAGTCCAGAACTGTGATCCAGCTTTTAAGCGTTGTTTATTTATCTTAGAATGACTAAATACTTTGTATTCATACAAAATGACCAAGTGCTTACATGCTGGAACACGACGCTCAGCTCTGACATTTCAAACCTCATATTTTCCATCCTTAGAAGTTTCAAGATTAAGAATCTTCATGATGCATTTCTTACCGCAAGTGGTGAGGTTTCTTTCGAAGGCTGTTTAATGTGATGGATCCTATCTTCAGTAATGCTTATGTTAATTGTTTTTTTTTTAGGATTTCAGTGGTCATGGAAATATCAAACTATTTTAAAATGGTGATTTTCAAGTCTGGAATACTCATGTACATGAATAATATCTTGAAAAACGTAATGGAAATGGCATGGAAATTTCCGTTGTGAATATAAACTTTTCTAGTTAAGATCTTGGAAAGGTCATGGGAGTTCACTGGTCAAAAAGTATGGGATTGTGTTTAGTGTCTTATTGTATTGAATTTTCCCCATGATTACTTAGAAACATGCCTTGCGTATAATTCAATTTATTAGTTTCCTAGATTTTTTTTTTTTTCATTCCCCTGAAGCAACATATAGTGAATTCAAGGTATATTTTACTTCAAAGTCCATTGACATTCCCTAACCTTATGTGCTAAAAGTGTGCGTATTGTAGCAAATATTCCAAACTTTGTGTTTGTCAAGTGTGTGATTAGACGTATTTGTATTTATATTGCAGAGGCAGGCCAGACGAAATGTCGGACTGAGAGGATTCAGGCTCTGGAACAGGCCAAGAGGCCACAAGAATCCATTTTTATCCCAGAATGCAATGACGACGGAACATTTGCCCAGGTCTGTCAGAGTTCCGGACCGCTGCACTTTATGTGTTGTTTCTGACATCGCCGAATCCTAAAGCAAATCTACCTCGTGGACAAATTAGCCATCCAACATCTTCCCCATGCAGCCTCCAAAAAAATTGTGCCTCCCTGTCTTTCTCATCAGTATGGCCGTATAGGGAATTTGAATGGAAAGTGTACATTAAATCGCATTTATAGACTCGCAGCCTCTACTTCACCTGCGCCTTACTTTGTTAAACAGCGATCATCCAGTCCATCTAAGTTTTCAATGCCTCATCGTTTATGAGAGCTATTTTTCACTCTGAATAATTGTATTCCCCCAGCGCAAGCGCCGGGACGTTTTGCGCAGGTCGTCCAGGAGATACAAGAGCGGTTACTGGAATTTCCTCTCACCTCTATCCGTCTGTATCTCCTCCAGGTCCAATGTCACACCCTCACAGGATACTGCTGGTGCGTGACGACAGATGGCAAGCCAGTCAGCGGCTCTTCTGTCCAGAACAAAACGCCAGTGTGTTCAGGTACTGTATGTATGCAGATAGTATCTCTAGACTGTTTGCTTGGATTATCGCTTTGTGTTTAGGTCGTGCTGAAAAGCAGAACCGCTAAACCATCAGGTGCCTCGGTCAAGAAGTTGCGCCTGTAGTCCATCACTTTCAAAGCCATTAGACTTTGTTTGATTTAAATTGTGCTCTTTGTTTTGATGGAGTCAGCGTGATGTTAAACTCTAGCCACCACTCTGTTTAGTTTACTTCTTCTGTGTTTGTGCATGGAAACGAGAGGTGATGGATAATATCCTGGAGGACTTACGCTGACTCCAAAGTTCATCCATTTTTCTCTCCTCTACCTTACGGTTTCTGCATTTTTGCTTTTCTCTCGTTCTGGGTCTTTCCAAATTCACACTCAATCAGTCTCTGTCTTCATCTGTTTCATTCTCTACCATTTTTCCTTCTTCTCCATCACTGCTTTTTTCGTTTTCTCTTCATTGTATAACTGCTTTCGGTGGAGCATTGGAATGAGGGAGCTTTTCTCTTCGTAAATGAATGGGAACACTTTGCTCTAATGGCCATGATTGTTCTGTTGGAGATAACACCACCGACTCCTGCCAGAGCTGGATTACATTATGATTGGAGCACCTGGTTCTAGTTCTTTTATTTTTCCCCTCGTGTGTCTTGACATTTTATGATTACATGGCATCTTGTGCTTTCCTAACTCTGATGCTACATTTCACCTAGCTTTCTGGATGGTCCATCCAGTTATCAGTTCAGTTCATCTGTAGCTAACTGCAGAGACACCTGTGACTTTTTGTCACCTTTCCCTGTCCCATCTAATGAATTGCTTAATTTAAAAATGTTCATTATCACCATTTTTACAGACACCTTTTCCCCTCACTTGGTGCACCGCTAGTGACACCAAAAAAAAAAAAAAAAAAAACGTAATTACAAAATGTAATTACCAAACAGGTTTCCCAAACATTCGATTATATGGGTAGTCCTGCCCCCAACCCATGCCAAAGTCAATGTGTTATTATATTGGGCCACTCAAATAAACAACGTTTTGTTAGCCATACAGATCCACAGGCTGTGATTAGATTAGCATGCTACCATACTGCTATTTCTATAGTATGCAGTGTGCACAGTACTCTTGCCCAAATTTAGCGTACACTATACCATCCCACATTGCAGTGCACTCAACCCAGGTAACCTCAGCATTCCCATATAGCTACTTGTTGGCAGCCACGTTTCAAGTAAGACAAGTAAAAACTTTAAATCACGTGGGTCATTACTCATGTATTTTCTGTTGTAGAATAAAATGTGAAAATATTAGGGCTGTCAAATAATTAATTGCAATTAATTGCATACAAAATACAAGTTTTTGAATTTGAGAATAAGATTAAACTGAACTTATTTTGTCTTCTGGGAAACATGTAAGTATCTTATGTAGCTTCTGAAAGGCAGTACTAAATTTAAAAAAAAAGAAGATATTTCGGCAAAATAAGAAAAATGTACACATCTTCATTCTGTTCAAACGTTTACACCCATGGCTCTTAATGCATTGCATTTCCTTCTAGAGCATCAGTGAGCGTTTAAAGATTCTGTAATAGTTGCATATGAGTCCCTCAGTTGTCCTCAGTGTGAAAAGATGGATCTCAAAATCATACGGTCATTTGTTGGAAAGGGTTCAAATGAACAAAAATGCTGAAAAACCAAATAATCTGTGGGACCTGAAGGATTTTTCTAAGAAACAGCACTCAGGTAACAACACAGTATTAAGAATCAAGTGTATGTAAACTTTTGAACGGTGTAATTTTTGTATAAATTCAACTGTTATTTTCTCTTGTGGACATTTACCCAAAACCCATAAAAACTAAAAAAAAACTAAAAAAAAAACTGTAGCATTGTGTAATTTAGTACATAATGTACAGTATATACTGTGGATTATATTATCATTCAATTTTAAACAATGCTTCAGTGGGTCAATTAATGAAAGGCTTACTTACAATAGAAAGTTGTCTCTGCAAATTTTTGCTGTAATTATTAAAAGTATTTAAACATAATATCTAAACAGAATCAGTTTTAAGTTGTTTACTTGTTTAATATCAAATAAGTTCCTAGCTTTTCTTCCTGCTGCTTGATGTCCTGCATATGATCCTATAATTTTATTTTTGTTTCTTTCAAAAGTAAAAGATTCACATTGCCAGTCCCAACCAGTGATGTTTTCTAGCAACATCACACATAGATAAATTGTTTGGTTTCAACATTGGTTCAATGTTCTACATCTCATGAATGTTCAAAAGATGGACCAGTCCTGTCCCAGAAATGAGTGAATCCCATGAATCACCACTTAAGTGAAATGTCTTGCACACGTTTGCAGGAAACTTCCGTGAATTTATGGGAACTCATGCTGGGACAAGTGGATTGTCAGGTAGTAAATTTCATTCCAAATAGCCCTTTTGTTCAAAGTTCTCTCTCTCTCCAATATTTTAATTGGTTTGACTGTCTAATCTTGAATTTATGCATGCCTTTAATCCTGAGCATTTGCACGTACTTGGATCAATGTGATTGTTGATTGTTTGTACATAACTACCCCCTCCTCGATGCATTTTATCTGTTGCGTGTCACAACAAAGTGTGGATACTCACAACATTCATGGATACTCAGTCCTGGAGATCTATCTTGCTGCAGAATTTTCTTTCAACACAAAATAAACACAACAAGCTAATCAAGAATATCTACAATGACGTCTACACAGGGGACTTCAATCATTAAAACCACACTGTAGCACAATTACAAACAGAAATGCTCAAGACAATTGCTTAAAAGCTGAAACGTTAGAACAAGATCGGAACTATATTCTGCAGGAAGGTACGTCTACAGTACTATTGTCAATAACAATAACAGAAATTAATAATAATATAATTAATAACAATAATGAGATAAAAATAATTAATGCAAATAATTGTAACAGTTATTGTGGTGAATTGCACTACTTAAATAAAATATGCACACCATTTTTCCTTGTGTGTGTGTGTGTTTTTTAATCTGCTATGAATGAGTGCACCCAACACCTGGAATAATATGGGACTGACATTACAGGAAACTTAGGTTACACTTTATTTTGATAGTCCACATTCTATTAACTGTAAGTAACTTTGCAACTACATGTCAACTATTTCTCATTAATTTGCGACTACATGTCTACTAACTCTCAGAGCAGACTGTTAGGTTACGTTTAGGGTTAGTAGAATAAGTTGACATAAACTTGCAAAGTTTAGAAGAGTGTTAGAAGATATTAAGCAGACAGTCTACTAATACTCCGTATGAATACTCAATATGACTAGTTGACATGCAGTTGCAAAGTAACTTACTGTTAGTAGATTGTCTAAAGTGGACTATCAAAATAAAGTGTTACCGAAACTTTGTTTCTAGATAATAACATTTAAACATTTTCAGCAGTGAAAATGTGGCTTCCGAGTGGTCTGATGGTTATGATCTGAGTGGGGGGGTCTTTTAATTGTTTTTCTTGAATTGATCTCCACTTCTCTTATATGTGTAAGTTAAGTTGAAAAATATTACTTGCGTTTTGTAATCTTTTGTATTACTTTTCCAAAGTGCATGCTGTGTTTCTACAAGTGCAAGTTATACATATTTAACCTGTTCTTCTAAAGTGAGGTGGTTAATGTGGTGCATTGCAAAAGTTGAGTAAACATTCTGCTCTCTCTTCAAAGGGTCAGTAACCGATAAGCCACCGGGACCTCCTAGCTCTGGCAGAAAAGGTGAGTTGGATTTCGCAGAAATGTGAGTGTGTGTGCTTATGTATGAGAGATATTGAAAGCTTATAAAATCTGGACACTAAACTGCAATGCTACTAAATGTTGTGTTTCTTGCCTCATTTTATTTATTTAAGATTAAATATGTCAGCACATTCAAAACGACGTCAACTGTTGCCTCGTATTTCTCTTGACATGTTCATTGGCCTGACTCTGACTCAACTTTCTGTCAAGCTTTTACTTCAGACTTAAGTTTCTCTAAGGACCGTAAAGGATGAAAACCTATTCCAGTTGTTCCGTTTAACAGCCAGTGTAAGAACTTAGCACACATCAAAGGCTGGGCTCTGCCAAAGCCCCACCGGTCTCTGTTACTGCAGTGAAATCTCAAACAGCTAATATAGATGTTAACAGCAGCAATGGCAGGCACCTACTTTTGTGGGCCCTAACTCAGGAAAGCCAGATTGTCATTTACAGGCCCCGAGGGTGGTGTATAGGGCGTTTAGGTTTGTATCGCAGGGGTGGGAGAAGGTTGTGTTGGGAATGTGAGGTAGGGGGTTTTGGTATGGAGTTTGCCTCTGTTTTTTTCAGATCTTGTTTCACCTCTTCTGCACTGGGCAGCACTCAAGACAAAGTGCGTGTGCAACAGATGTTTATGTCACCAGCAGGTGGACGGTGGTTGTGTGCCACTGTATGTGAGTCTCTAGAGTTCACTGTAGGGATTCAGGATGCCATTCACACTCTTGATAACATAATTGAAAACAAAGTTCTGTCATGAAACTCTAGATGCCGCAGACCGATAGGTTCTAACTGTGCCTGATATAATCACACCATTATTCACATGGCACAGCTGATTGGTTTCTTTCGCATCAGCAGCCAATGAGCTTGCTGCTCAACATTCAAACACTTAGCTAGTGCTTGCTGTAGCAACCGCAGCTCACTTCAGAAATCCTCCACCTTCCCCAGCTCCACCTGTATGTTATATATGGTGGTAATTTCATATATATGTGAAGCAGTAGCATGTCTGTGGATGTACTGGCAGTAGCAAGTCTCGGGACTTGCTCTGCACTTGCAGATCTATTCCGCCAAGACCAAACACATCAACATTCCCATGTATATTACCATGCTGAACGTTCTAAAGGGGTTGTCGTGACAGAACTATAAACCTTTTGAGAAATATCTAGTTGTGAAGTTGTTAAAGGTGAAAAATTGTATCATTTTTGTGTTTTATGCTTTAAAGCTACAACATCACATGTAGTTAGCTAGGTAGCTAGCTAGCTTATAAGTAGCTTAACTAGCCTTCTAGTTCGTAGTGTGCTAGTCTAGCCGGTCTGTAAACAACTAACTGTGAGCTCATTGGAAGTTTTTTACAGGCTAGTGAAGACTAGCTAGTGTACTTGTTAGCTAGCTACATAGCTTGCTACATATGAAGAGTGTATTTGCAGAAACAGACAACTCTGTTTTTTTTTGTGTTTTATTGTGTTATTTAGCTGATTTTTTTTTTTGCTTTATGTCAAAATAGCCCAACTGCAGTTTGATTGAGATTAATTGGAATGCACAATGAAAAAACATGATTTTTGAAAATTAAAAATGGAGTTATCTGTTTTTGTTGATATAGATCTTCTAAAGCTTAAAACACAGTAGTGATTTCACATTTACAATTAAAAAAAACCCTGATAGCACTCGTATGTCACGGAGACGTCTATTTGACGTCTGCATTTACATCTGCAAGACGTATTTTTTAGAGTGTTTTCTCATCTGCAGTATGTCTATAGGATGTCTGGTATCACATGTCTTTAAGATGTTTATGATTTAGAATGTATGTAAAACTACATCTAACAGATGTCTGTCAAATGTTTGTACACAGCAGATGCTTTCCAGATCAAGTGATCTTTAACAGACATCTTGCAGATGTACATGTACTATCTGGGAATCCGCAAAAGAGCAAATTCATTTGTTTATAAAAGACTTACAGTCTTGTAGCTTGTCTTTCATCAAATATTGTGATGTTGAAAATCATCCTGAAGCTGGTTGGTTTGATTCGAGGTGTAGAATTTTCTTTCAGAAATGAATGTGTTGCTCTCAATGACAGCAAATTCTCTGACTCAGATGTAAAGATATCTTTAAAAACAGCTTTTAACAGTGTATGCATTATATTAGTGCTGCTGCTATCTTTATCACTGTAAAATTACCATTGTTTACAAAAAGATTGAGAATATGAGTAATCACTTTCAGAACGTGTATCATAATAACATATTTTTTAATGCAAAAGTAATGGACAGGGAATACTTACAGTGTCACATTGACTGTAATACAGTTCAGTGAACTACATGTATTCTGTGAACTGGTTTCACTGCCACTTTATTGTGGCTATAGCACTGTGGCTTTGGCCCCTCCACTGCCAGGGCCTACAATGATGTGAGCCACAAGGAAATCAGCCAGAGTGCAATAGAACATAAGTGGGTAAGTACTGTAGGACGTTTGACATTTCTCATTTATCATGACAACTTTGACTGAGTGTGTTATTGAATTAGTGGTTGCCTAAACAATATGTATGTGAAAGCTAATTTATGCATTCTGATGTGCGTGTGTGTTTCTGAGTGGATGAACACTGTTATTTATCTGTGTTTTCTCACTTGTATTTTCTCTCTTTGTACCCTCTATCCCTCACCCACTTTGTTTTCTGTGCTATTGGCCGGGCCATGTGCAAATCCCAATCATTCAACAGTTGTGGAGAGTAGATTGTATTAACCTCAATAATGGTAGTCTCTTTCCGTTTCTTTCTAACCCTCAATCCAGATGATGGCTCCAAACCCACACCAACCATGGAGACGCATGTTGTCCCAGAAGGTGAGGGTAAGTCTGGACCTTATGCAAAAATAAGCAATATATCAGTCTTGTATTTATGGATGTGACTGATATAGTGCAAATCAATTTTTTATGTTGTATTTTAAACACAGAAATTACAGCTCCCACATTATGGATTAAGCAGCTGGTGTACAAAGAGAACAAACAGAACAGTTCAAACAGTAGGAAGTCAGGTGAGAATCTGTCTGTCTGTAATATGATGTTCTGAAATATCAAATTCAGTTGTCTCAAAACAGACATGACTGTCTAATCACTAACAGCTGATTTGATTTACTGCACATACGACTGAAGAGAAAATCCCTTAAGTCCATTTCCTTCTTAGAGTAACAATGAGCAAAAACACATATTTTCAAGCAAGTCTGCTGGCTTGCCTACATATTACTACAAAAATATTTCAAAGCATCGCCATTGCAGCATCCAAGTCGGCGCATTCAGGCGCTCTTGATTGTGCAACAGTTCTGTTCCAGTTTTAGATTTAATATTCAGCATATCCAGGGACACGAAACCTAACACCAGTAGAATTACGGCGCCCCTCTTTCTCTGTTTGTCTCAGCTCTCCTCTGTGTAATTTGTTTAGCTTTCTGTGTCTCCTTTACAATTTCCTTCAAATGAGTTGAGCACCCTCTGGGCATGCTCAGTCAACTCCGTCAAGCTCTGCGAGGGTTTTGGACAGTGCGGTTGAGAGGTAGACGGATCTGCATTTTTTGGAGCACAGGAAGAGAGCAAATTTCATGACTGAGGGTGGAGAAATGTAGAGAAAGGGTGTGTGTATATGCAGTTCCAGTGGTGTTTCTTTGTGTACTTATTGCCTGTGTGGCCTATAATTACAAGACATTGAAAAATAATCTATTTATTCCAACAGAAAAGTTGACAAAATTTTGACAAAAGATTTTCTGTGCTGAAGGAAATACTTACCTTGAGTAGACAAGTTGTATATCTACTCTGACAAGTCTTTGGAACGCTTCAGAGTTTCCTCCTGTGACCAATTAGCATCTGTTGCACATCAACACCGTTCAACAAGAATAGCAGATCCACGGTCATCACAAGGGCGCTTTTGGTGCAGAAGTGACGGAGTTGGCATTAGGCTCCACCGTTACTGCTTATGGGAGCGTGTCTGGGATCTGGAGTAAATTGAAACACTGAGATGTTGCTTTTGCTGCTAAAGTAAATCTCGGAGAAAGCCAAGTTTCCATCTCTCAGTGCATTGTGGGTGGTACGCATCAGTTAGATCTTTCACACATCAACTCGTCCAGTTATGAAAGTGAACGTGCTCATCTAAGGTGAGGTAAATGGCGTGTTTCTATGGTAATTGTGGTTGTGGTCTCCATTAAACAGAACAAGCATAATTATCATACTGCCTCCTCAGTTTTGGGGGTGGTGGTATTAAGGGTTTGAGCTAGCTACTGTATACAGTTCTCTGTGGCTTCAAATGCAGGTAACACTTGGCAAAACAGATCCGTAGAGTTACGGAGACACCACAGGGCCCTTTAAAAAAGGCTTTTAACCCACAGCTCTTCAGGGAACTTTCAGGAAACATTGCTCTTTGTGCCTAAAAATTATTAAACTGAAGAGAGATTTTTTTTTTTTTGTTAATTTTTAGGGTTCAAGCGCATAGCATTGAAACCTTATTGTAACTGTCACAGATAAGCGATTTCTACGTAAAACTGATCATGCAGACCAAACCATAAGTCGTAGACACTTGAAACTTGGAGGGATGGTAGTACTCACACCACCTACAACGTGACTGAGGCTCGCCACAGTCGGCCTGACGGGGGTGCTACAGCGATCGAAAGTACAAATCGTTCATTACTCCTAAACCGTTAGTCACAGGCTCAAGTGTCTTATGTCGTTGGAATTCTTGGCTCATGCTGGACAAAATGCCTCTTGATTTTGAGATGAAAATTTCGGGTATTTGCAAACTAGTCTTAGTTTTTTTGCCCAATCGGAACCAAACCAGTGCAGAAAGATTCTCTGGAGAATGAATATCAATAATTATCCAAAAAAAGTTGAACTTTTGACTCACTGTGGCAAAGGGACACCAAAACATTCGAAGGGGGCAGGGCCACTTTTATTATATTATTTATTATTTATTTTATTGATATTGGTTACTTGGTGGCACTATAAGATGGAAAAAAAAACATAAAAATGGCTATAACTATAATCATTTATTCTATCAACATGAAAATCACTGTGCACAGTCTTGGTCCAAAGTGCCACATGTGTCTGTGGGGACATTTGTGTATCTCAAAAAAACGTCCGCCATTGGCCAATGAAGTTTGAGCACCTATTAGACAAGCTTAACGGCAGTTAATCGGAACAAAACTCAGTGGGCCTAAAGCCCCAAAGGTCTATTAGCAATTTGAAAGAAATTGGCCACTGGGGGGTGGTATCACATTTTTTTGAGGGCGTAAATGGATGTATGTTGCACGGTTTTCTGCATATACATACGATATTCATATCATATGATAGACCTCCTTGTTCTGAACAACTAGAAGCACTGCTGTCAATCAAACCATTTTTTTAATGGTTGAGAAGATGTGAAAAACCTACTTTTTTTAACTAGTCCTAGGTTTTTCACTCAGTCTGGAAAAAAAACGCAGCAGTGCAATTCTCTGGACTCTTTAGGTCAATAATTATCAAAAACATGCTGAAATTTACCCTTTGGGAAGCTATAACGGGATCCGTTCGAAAAGGGGCCTGTCCAAATATACCCAAAAGCCTATAAAGCCTAAATGAAAACTCAAAACTTCACGAAACCTGCTGAGCACATGTGACAGGTGATTCTAAACAAGCATGCAAAATTGCTATAACAGTCATGAATGTTATAAAAACATCTATGGTGAATCACCTGGATTTGACAATTTTTTTTTTTTTTTTTTTTTAATAATTGATTTAGGTGGTTACAGGCTTGCTAAATAATATGGAATGTTTTTCCTTATCTGCTTAAATACCTAAAGCGCTTGAACCCTGGTAATCGCTGCTTTTGTAACTTTAATGTCCGAGGCTTCCGGTATCATTCGCTTCCAGTTAAGTAACTTTGGATAAAAGCATCTGCTATATGGCAAATACCCAGGCGCGTCACATGCCCACGAAGTTCCTAAACGATTACGCATCATTGGCCCATCCTATGTGAGAAACAACATATTGTGTTTCTCGATATACATCAAAACTCATTATTGGCCAATTCACATGAAGCAAACAGATAAGAAGTTAAAATACTTCTAAGGATAAGGAAAGGACTCGTGTTTGACACGAGTGTCTATAAACCTTTCCATCCTCTCTGTGTAGCAAATTAAAGTTTGAAAAGAACATGGTGCCCACCCCTCCTCTTCTGGCCCATCATACCCTCTTCTATTACTTTATGAGCGGCGAATGCATAGATCCAAGAATGGAGTGATTTCTTACCCCGCAGCTGAAAACAATCGGAGGGATAGCAGAAGAAAGAGAGACAGACAGAGAGAGTGAGATATGTGCATCTAAGCGAGAAAAGGAGAGAGAGTGAGAGAGAACGCTGTGTTTACAGGAGGCTGATAAGTCTGAGTTTCAAGCTATTTTGTTTGGCCAGATCTTGGCACGATGAAACACATGAGGCTCTGATTTTCAGTGTGATAGTGAGGAAATCAGCAGAGTTTACCTACAACATACCGCGCATAAACTAATCAATACCAGCCTGTAAACACTGAGAGGCAACCACAGCAAAGCATTCTGGGTAACAATGAGCAATGAGGTCTCACCTCGGCTGTACTCTCACTTATGTCTGTTTGTTTAAACAGAACTCATGCAACTCGCTTCTTGGAACAACAGTGGACAGAATGCATAAAAATGATTGTATTTCGAAGAAAAAGGAGAGTTGGATTAAGTTTTTATGTGCAGATTTTAGAAAATGGATGCATAACAAAAACGTGACGTAAATAGGATTAAATTGGATCTTAGACTGTCCATCCTTTTCTGTCCTGTTTTATTGTATTAGGAAGAGAGAGAGTAAAAAAAAACAATTTTCTTTTGGGAATCCCAGCTGCTTGGCGCCAGTATACCCTCGCTACAATAAACAGTGCTAAATAATTTAGATATGAAGGAACCTTGGCGGGAAGCACAGGAGTCATGGACTCTGCCGTGAACACTTGAGTGCGGATTGTGAGCCCATCTCTGAAAAGAGGACATATTAATACTCCAATGGTTAACTCTCCCCTGTTCCTTGTCTTCACAGTCAGGTTCCACTTAAAACACCCCAAGCCTTGTTCCCGATCACGCCAACGCTGTCAGTCCCCTTACCAGAACTGTTTGTAATGAAGACAAAAGCAAAAACAGCAGGATTTGGTTACACTGAACAGGGTTACAGCTCATGGTTTTCATTTGGAGGTTCAGACGAACCCTGACTGGGTAGTGCCGTTCTCCTCTGTTTACACTCCAGATCTCGTCATACCTCAGTACTACCCCTCACCCCCGGCCAGTAATGTTATACTTCGGTAGAAATGTAATGATTGATTGATTGATTGAATTTTTTCTCAAATAATTTTGAATTTTACACATTGAGGCACTTAGAAGTTTTGCATCACTACAGAATTGCAGAAATAAAGCTTCCACATGCCCTGCCCCCATTTACCATTGTTTGCACAAACAGTCAGACTCATCCTACCGGTTGAGCCAAAAGTTCATACTACCCAAACAAATGCATTAGTTTCATTGATTAATATGGACTGTTTATTGCATTAAAAATAATTAACACATCTAATTAAGGACCTGTTGTTTACTTCCTGTTTATATGAAGAGGGTTATTTCTAACCCAGGCTCATTGGAAATATGTGCCTGTGGCAACATTTCTGCAAAAAATTATGCAGCTTCTCAGCACTTTTAAAGTGAAATGTCCAGTAAGTGACGTTAAAGCATGTTTAGTTTATCTGAAACTGATTAATGTGAATCAGGCTACATTTTAAAACGTTGTCTTAGAATTATAAGGTTGTATCTGCATTCATTTAAGATATTGAGCTTCAAAGGTTTTGCATTCCATAGACCTCTGCAGATAGAACCATTTTTGTTTTCTAAAAAGAGGCCCAAAATGTACAGAGCTTACAAAAGAAATATCACATAGTGTAAATAAGTAGCAAAAGTACAGACAATAGTAGCAAAAGCAAACATGTTGTTTTAATTTATAATGTATTAAAAATGTATCAGAATTATTTGCAAAAGTACAAAGTACAAAAATGTACTAAAAGTACAAAAATGTAGGTAGTTTATTTGTTCTTTTTTGTTTGGCTCTACATTGTAAAAAAAAACAAAAACAAAAAAAAAACATAATTTGTTGAGTCAACTTAAAATAATTAGTTACCTGGCTGCCTTAAATTTTAAAGTTCTGTCAACTCAAATAAGTTTATTCAACCTGAAATGCTTAAAGTTGTACTAAGTGACAAATTTGGTTTGTTAAACTTAAAAGCTGGGTAAGTTACCCAGCAGCCTTACATTTTTAGTTGAACCAACTCAAATATCTAAGTTGTCACTTAATACAACTTAACATTTCAAGTTGACTAAACATTTTTGAGTTGACTGAACTAGATACATTTTTCAATCCACAGTCCTGTTTTTAACATTACAAAAATAACAAGAAACCGAACTGAGGAAGAAGAAAGAAAAGGAGACTTGTGAGAGTTTTGTATAGCTTATGCATCTGTGCAGTCTAATGATTAACAGCTTGAGTGTCCCAAGCTGTCGTGCCGAGGGGAACGGCAGTTCTGATAACTGTTCTTGCGGCATGATATTCACTAAGCATCTGATTAAAAATGACATGAATCAGTAGTGCTAAAAAGCTCTTCAGCACCCCGCTAGCTGGATTATCCACAACATGTGGTGCTGTTATACTTGGCCCAGTGCACTACAAGTGAGCAATGTACTAAATGGATTTTTAACATAAATAGAGATTTATGAGACAAGGCGTTAAAACATTTAAAAGACCATCTATCAAGTGTCTTTTGTGTTATTAAATACAGGGAAATTAAATCCTAATGGCTCAGAGAACTTCGGAAAAGGGGCGAGGATGCCTCTTGAAAGTGTTTAAGTCTGTTAACGTTAACAAATTTGGTGAGTTTTATTGTAGCTAAAAGGAAAATAATTTTTGTAGCTTGTGTTGCCAACATTGGCCACTAGGGGCAATCACATAAGGATGGCAGAAAGGTACAGTACATTAGTATCCTTATAAGTTTTATCTGTTGATATCTTGATTTTAAATCAAGCAGAAAGACTGGAATTACACTGAAAATTACTTTGACAGTTGCCATGACTCATGCTATTCCTCTCATAATTGGAAAGTGGCTTTCCATGTGGTGTCCCTGTTTTTTCTTAGCGACTGTGGCGCCACCTTGTACTAGCTTAATATTGATGGACAATAGACGTAAAAACTGTTATTGCTATTAGCTGCTTCCCCACCACTGACAGAATTTTTTAGGCTTTCTGTGTTTTCGCTATTATATGGTAGGAGGTGCATCTTCTGAAAGAGTATTGAATCCCTGGACCAAAAGATGGTGAAGAAGCAGAAACAAGAGGTCACGTTTGTAAGCTGATGCATATATAAATAAATGTGATCATCAAACATTAAACAGCATATAAGTCAAAACTGCCTAACATTACTGAATAAAATATCAACCCAGGAAGTGGTATAGATATGTACAAGCTTTGACGGAAGCAATCTATATCTATCTATGTTCTGATCATTGTTTAGATTCCAAAGCAAACAAAATTGCTGTTTTAAAATGCTTTTTTAAATAAAACTGGCCAACATTCTGGTGTTGATAAAAAAAAATGCATGAAGCTAAAATAGAACAGTTCATTTTGTTTAAAAGCAGAGGCTCTTTTCTTTCTGTTGGCATATTGTATGTTCATATATTTATACGACGAAATATTCTGGGCAAATGAACAAAACGCTGGTGGTAGCTGGCAGTTGTATTTCTTTATTTATTTTAATAAAACGCTTGTTAATGAATTGTAAACCATATTTGAACTGTACCACCTGATATACCTGAATACTTCTGTGTATTGAGTGCGTTTCTCATGGTTTTTAGAGAAAGTTCCCTCTTGTGACCAGGAGAGGCAGACAGCTCAGGATGAGGCTCGGCAGAACCCGCGGGAAGCCATTTTCATTCCTGACTGCGGCCTACAGGGTCTCTACAAGCCGGTCCAGTGCCACCAGTCCACTGGTTACTGCTGGTGTGTGCTGGTGGACACTGGGAGACCCATACCTGGAACCTCTGCAAGGTAAGCCAGAGACGTTTTGTTTTTATGACAGATTTTGTAATTGTATCATTAGCATTGCCTCTGCCTATTATTTGCGTGGTAACCTCATTACTTATACGACATGTTTCTGGATGAGCTTGCATGCTCTAAACATCTCAAAATTGCAATCATCAGTAATACAATCCAATGTGACTGATTAGTTTAGCTGTGGAACGTTATGACAATTGGCCTTCTCTCCAAACCACAAAGTCTTTATTTTTTCCATGAGTGAAGCTGTCAGTTTTGAATTTTGTTTAGAAAGGGTTTAAACTGAAAGCGTGACATGTCATGATGTGTTTCTACCCATTATGAGTCCTGATTTATTTTCCACTTTAGGAGATGTGCTCTGAATGTGTAAATTGCTCTCTTTTTTTTTTTCTTTGGAAATATTGAGAAAGTTTAGCCAGCTGGTTCTCGCTGAACGAAATTCACAATTTGAATTCAGGCACTGAGCCCACGCTGCCTCTGTACCATGCTGAGACAGCTTGATCTTTTGGATAGATGTTCTGGATGTTTCCGTTAAATCCTAGATTTTTTTATTGTTCTTGTGTGAGGCTGCAGTGTCATGCATTCTTATGTCTGTCTCACTCAATTTTGAGTGCAATTTTGTGTAATAAAAACCAGTGAACCAAATCTAATCAAACAATGAAATCAAATACTTGGAGTTTGTCATTTCTTCATTTGTTTGGATAGCCATGTTAACTGAGACAAGACTTGTATGGCCAGTTTTTTCTTAGAGCTTTTTACTGTGAATGCCAAGGTCTGCAATCTTTACTAACAATTAACAAAGAAAATGTGCAGTCTGTGAAGATTTGGTTCAACTTCTTTGGTAGTTGATACAATGGGGTCGTAGTGGTGTGATGGTTGTAAGCAAGTTTCTTGAAGTATTTTCTGTGAGGTTGTTTCTTGTTGGTTGCCTACTGACTCAAGTCAAAAGAATCCATAAGAGTCCGTGTGAATGATATTCTGGCCTCCAGATGTGGCTTGTATGACATACTAAAAAAAATGTAAGTATTTTATAAACATTTTAACTTAACTTTTAACTTTTCATTTTCATCAGGTATAAGAAACCAGAATGTGACAGTGCAGCTCGTTCTCAAAACTCAGAGATGGAAGATCCGTTTAGAGACAGAGATCTGACAGGTAAGCAAAGCACTTGACATGAGGTGTGTGCCAGTTTGCATACTTATGCGCTATTCTACATCAATTGGTAGTGTAAACAGTGCAAGTTCACACACTTTCACATAAAAAATTGCAATAGTGCACTTCAAAAAAAACAGATGATGCACTCATTTAAATGGATTGTTTATTCAAAAATAAAAATTACCCCATGATTTACTCAACCTCAAGCCATCCTAGGCGTGTATGACTTCCTTCTATCAGACGAATACAATTGGGGTTATATTAAAAAAAAAATGGGTCCAGGTTCTTCCAAGCTTTATAATAGCAGTGAATGGGGTTTAAGATTTTGAAGCCCAAAAAACTGTGTGCATAAATCATAAAAAGCACTCCACATGGCTCCGGGGGGTTAATAAAGGCCTTCTTAAGTGAATCTGAAGTGAAAAATATATTTATTCAAAACTTTATAAATTGTAATTGGAAGTACAAAGCATGAATTTGAAAATAATAATGTCTGAGAATTTTGATCTAAGCAAAGAGGAGGCTGCAAATGCATTGATTCGCTTCAGAAGGCCTTTATGAATGACTCTTTTATGATGTATGGGCGCATTTTTAAACCCCATTGACTGCTATTATAATGCTTGGAAGAGCCAGGACATTATTTTATATAACTCCAACTGTATTCGCCTGAACTAACTGTGCATATTTAGTCTATGAACTAACTGTCTAATTAGTTTGTCATTAATTCTATGTTTATATTAGGGCTGTCAGTTTAACACGTTAACTTAATTAAATAGAAAAAATATTGTGATTAAAATATTTTAACGCAGTTAACGCACTGGCTCCGCCCCCAGACCGGTACGTCATCTTATATTTCATATAGCTGACGAATATGATGCAGGGCAACAACTCCACAAATGTAGTTAAAAATATTGTTGCAAAAAATGCCCCTGTATTTGATTTGTCTCATACATCACATGATATCACAACTGTTTTTGCCCAATTTTGCAGAGAACATATTACCTTTGAAGCCACAGCAGAACTGTTGTTTAGTTTCTGAATCATTCCGCGTTTTGAAAGAATTATGTGAAACAATGATTCAAAAGCCCAATCATAAAGACAGCCATTTACTTCATTCCTGAATGAATCAGCCATTTGAACGAATCAAATGAATAAATGAATGACTCATGAAGACATTTACCGTCACATACTGGCAGATTTAGTTTCTTATTTAAAGTATCATTTCATTAAAAATAATAATAGTAATAATAATAATAATAATAATAATAATAATAAACATTTAAGGGATAGTTAAAAATTTGTGTTCATTTAAATGCTCTTTAGAATGAGCACATTTTTCCCCTTAAAACTGACTAACAAGTAGCAAATTATGACTCATGTCTGTGACCTAGCTAAAGCCTATTGCTTGTTTTGTTTTATGTGCAATAATGATTAATATTGCTAATATGTTTCTCTGTGCTTAAATAGGTGTTTTATTGCATATTTTCATTTTCTTGTTTATTTTGTTTACAAAAATCTAGTAAGTTTCTTGTGTGCTTGCTAATAATGTTTGACAAATGGTTACAGGATCAAGTACAAGAACACGCAGCACCATATGTTAGCATTTAAAGGTTGTTTTCCCTTGAAATATTAGGCCTTTGCTCAATCCGGTTTGTTCCTAGGTTTCTTGCTTCTTTCCCTTTCATTTAGAATTTCATTGTAACTCCTTTTTAATTCCCCATCTGGTAAGTTTACAGAGTAAAACATGGCTCCTGACTGGGCAACAGATGTGTGGGGTAGTTTATGACAGTGTGGACCACTGGGGAGGACAGCAGCAGGGGGCCGTGAGGTGCTGTCAGTGCCCGGGGGATTTTAGTTAAATTATTTTTATGTACTCTACTTGAACGCTACCTGGCACCAAAACAAAGAATCTTAGTTTCATCCTTTCAGCACAGGAATGGAGAAAAAAAGAACTTTTTGATAGATGTACAACCATTTCCACAGGCCAAATTCCACTACAAGACCTACCTGTAGCATCATGCTAGCGCAAACAAACAAACTCAGGGCTAGTCTACATGGGCTTCCAACAAACATGTGCCAAATGCGGTATGGGAAGTTTGACAAGATGAGTCTGATTCCATATGTTCTGATTTAACACTTGGGCTGAGAAGCACTGAGCCGGCACGTCATCACACTTGTCCAAACCTTACAGACACTAATTGGAGTCACCTGGTGAGCCACAGGGCCCCACCTCCCATACTGCCTTGAGCCAACAAAATTACAGTGAGGAAAATCAAGAAAATTAGTGGGACAGATGCAGAGGGTATGGCACGAGAAAACCAAAATGAACCAAAATGAAAATGTAAACTAAGATTATTTTATTACATACTTCTGTTTTAAGTTGCCCTGTAAGAGACACATTTAAGGCCAAAACATTGACTTAAGTTGAGCACACAGTTGCAGCCAAGCATCTGGGAGAGTTAAAAATGCGCTACCCAAGGTGTTCAGCAATGTGTCATAAAAGTTAACGGGGCTGCGGTGGTCTGTGAAAGTGCCCTCGTCACCTTGTCGCTCTACCTTATTTGCTACTTTACATTTTACACGTGCACTCAAGCATTTGGAAATGCTAACATCTTTTGCTTGCCATATTATGTTGATTATAGAGTCTTTGAACTGCTAAAATATTAAGACTGATATCATATTAGAAATACAACCGTATTGCATTATATTGTTTTTCATTCGGACAGCTTAATATTTCCCTGCTAACTGTGAGCATAATTGAAAACAAGTTGGTCTGAGAACATTTTAATGTTGAAATATCTCTTCTGTGTGCTGCTGCAAGCCAAAATGGGAATGCTTGTGGTTATGTGAGTCTTTCTTTCAATGTTACAGGGTGTCCAGAGGGAAAGAAAGTGGAATTCATAACCAGCTTGTTGGATGCTCTTACTACTGACATGGTGCAGGCCATCAACTCACCAACCCCCTCTGGTGGTGGGAGGTAAGAATTTAGTAAAGTAAAGCAAAAAGACGCTATGAGAATAAAATTGTGTCAATTTGAGAAAATTGTAATGTTATTAGAATAGAGTCTAAAAATCTGAACTATTGCATATAGAAATATTATGAGAAACAATATTCTGAGAAATGGCATGACATGATTAAGGAATAGCTTTTTCAGTGCTTAGACATTGATGACTTTTTCTGATTTTATTTACTTACGTACCGATTCTTCGAATATCTTTAATGTGTTTATAGGACAAACACTGCTTTTAGTGTTTGTAATTAAAAAGAAGGGGAAAAGATCATGAAGAAAATTTGCCCAAGTCATAAAACTAGCGGTATATCTTCTCCTTAGCCATTTGCTGCCTGTCTCTTCTTTTTTTTCAAATTAATCAACCAACATCAAAAAAATCTTAAATGGAAAATGTTTTGTCTGTGTTGAAAATACTATACAGTATACCCCCTCCAACTGGGATTGTTTCTGCTCCAGGTTTGTTGAGCCTGATCCAAGCCACACACTGGAGGAACGGGTGGTTCACTGGTACTTTGCCCAGCTGGATAATAATGGCAGCCACGATATCAACAAGAAGGAGATGAAGCCCTTCAAGCGCTACGTGAAGAAGAAAGCCAAACCCAAACGATGTGCCCGCAAGTTCACCGACTACTGCGACCTTAACAAGGACAAGACCATCTCCCTTCAAGAACTCAAAGGATGCCTAGGAGTCAATAAAGAGGGTGTGCATTTTTTTTTTTTTTTTTCTGAATGCATTTATGATATAAAAACAGATCATGAATTAGATTTGGTACTCAAAAGGAACTGGACTGATGGTGTTATGCTTTGGTGGAACCACATTTTGTGACGTTATTACGGAAGTTACTTAATTTCCCTTGGCACTTCCTGTTTCATTGAATACACAATAGTGTTCCTACCAACTTCCAACCAGTTTCCATTTTTTTTTTTTTTTTGGGGAGTACTTCTTACTTTTGAAATTCCAACACGTTTTCAGCTCTCAACTAGTCACATATTGAAGCTTGGTCAGGACCCCTTGGTGTCACTTTTTGACGCTCAGGGTACCTTTTAGCGTCACTTTTGGACGTGCAGGGTCCTCTATTGCTTCTAGTTGTTTGCTTTTAATGGTTTGCCTGCATTTGCAAAAATCATTTTATACAAATATATACTTTCATAGATATTAGATAACCCCCACCTCAACCCCTACCCTAAACCTACCCACATCTGAACAATATAAAACATGCAGTAGGCAAAAAAAAAGTACAATGACAGGTTTTTATTGCAAAAACTGATTATAAAAAGCAGTATAAAAGCAAACAAGTCACATTGCATTTCAAATCCTCTGATATCTTTATGCAAAGAACAGTAAATTATAAGGTTTTAATCGCTGAAAATTATCTTGCTCCCGACTCTCACATATCACAATCAAAAATATACTTCTGAAGTTGTTTATCATGATGCAATCAGTCATGAGACGGACGAGAGCCCAATGGCATTTCACAGCCAAACGTAATAGCCTGGGTGTCAAAAAGTGACACTAAAGGAGTACCCTGAGCGTCAAAAAGTGAAGCCAAGAGGTCCTGACCGAGTGTCAACATGTGACGAGTTGGGAGAACGTAATTTTGATTTAAAGTGCACCTATTATGCCATTTTTTAAGGTTCCTGATGTTGTTTTGGGAGTCTCCTACATTAGGAGACATGATTCATTCAAAGCAGTTCTAAGATTCTCTCTAAGCCCCTCCTTTCCCAGAGCCTACTCTGCTCTGATTGGTCCAGTCTGGCCCTTTTTGTTGTGATTGGTCTACTGCGTACAGCGTAGGAATATTGTCAGGAAAAATACACCTAATGCAGTAGTTCTGTTTTTTGAACACTTAATAGAAAATATAAACATCTATTTATCATACTTATAGGTTGTGACTCAGTGGAGCCAGCTGGTCCAAATAAACTGGGTACTAAGCCATCTTTCAAGAGCAAGTGCTTTGTGAATCCCGCATTGAACTTCCCGAGATTAGAGAAACAGTCACCAGGAAAATAAAGCAATAAGCCTAAAGAAGCCATGGTTTACAGTGAATTTATAACAGCTATGTGAATCGGAGTAAGGTTTCACAAAATAAAATAGAGAAAATAAAGTGTAATGATATTAATAAAAACATTATTTCTCCACCAAACAATGTAGTTCCTCAGAAAAGGTTGTGGCTGCAACAAAGTGGTTGCGGAGCAACACGCAGAAGTAAACTCAGATGTGTGTATGTTTGTAGTGTAATTTACAACAGCTTTGAATGCGGCTTTGAATCAAAGACTGGAACTATCCGTTTTATAATGATGTGTTTGTGGGCCGGGGTCAAGTTGTTCATGGCCGGCCAATGTAGAACATAGCCGGGAATTATGCACCTTACCCCATGATGTGTAGACTTTACAGAAATGGGATAGATATTACGTTTGGGCTCTACAGAGTTGATTCTTTATTTTGGGAGGCAATAACTTTATTTATCGTGCACTTTCGTTTGCATTCACATGGCATAATAGGACCACTTTAAATCATTTAGAACTATTTTCATTAAACTATTTTCTATTTAAAACCCAGTAGACAGATATTATTCAAGCATGTCTTGGCAACATATTGTTACATTATCATAACATACAAATGCACTTTTTACAAATATGACTGTTGTCAAAACAGTAACACTATGTCTTTGTGGGATCAAATCGACACCAGCCAAAAACACTGTATTACGTGTGTGTTACATGACTGATGCATATTATTAAAGCAAAATTTCTTAATAGTAAGTTTTAATAAAATAAGAGAAAGTCACAGCGTTTCTTAGGGTTTCTGTTAAAATGTAGAATCCCATTTCAGACTCAGTTGAAAACAGTTTATTGCCCATAATTGCAACTTTATATCTCACAATGTGACTTCATATTTCAGAATATGAATCTATTATTTTAAACTGTGACTTAATTTGTCATAATTGCTACTTTATGTGAAACCATATGACTTTATATCTCACATTATGACTTTGTATACTGCAATGTAATACTATATCCTACAAAATGCAACTTAATTTCTCATAATTGTGACTTTATGTCAAGCAATTTATAACTCATAATGACTTAAAATTTCACAAATGTAATTTAATACCTCACTGCGTACTTTATACAAACTGTCTCAATCAGCTCTTTTTTTATATATATATATATATATATAATACTGAGGTGGAAACTTAGCTTAGTGTACTTACTCAAAACCCAAACAGCAGTGACTGTACAAAATGAGTCAAATACTGGCACAGTGACATCTTTGTAAGAGTCAGTAGTTCCTGACTACTGGAAAAGTGGGGAAAACATTGATAGAAGAACCACTAGTCCTGGAAAACATATTAGTCAGATGCTTTTCTTATTATTAACATATGTCTATCTTTCTTCTATGTTCTTCTTTTTGCAGGTAGCACTACAAGCAGCAGCAGTCAGGGGACAAGGCAAGGGACAAATTTGTTCAGTAAGGCCTGACTAATTGCTTTCGCACTAACATTTGCTTCAGCAGCTGCAGAAAGCAGAAATTGTAATATATTAACAATACGAATAGAGTGCAAACAATGTAGTGAACAATGTAAGTCCTGCCCTCTTATGATGGAGATGGCCACCCACATTGTGTCTGCTTTTGTGTGTGTGTATACTTTGTGAGCTAAATTCAATAGATGATTACTTTAATCATAGTTTTTCACTGTAGTCAGGGTGCTGTATGTAATTGAGTCAGAGGTGAAGTATTCTCAGAGAATAACCAGAGACAAAAAAATTGTAGATACAAAGAAACTGACATCATTATGGAGAGTAATTTGATGGAAAATCCACATTCGACCCCTGGAGCTTGAAAATGCAGATCTTTGCAAATATGCTAAATTAAATCAAATACAATTATTATTTTAAACGTTTAAACATTTGACAAATAGCATTACAGTAAGTAAACATTATTGTAATACAGTCTTATAAATTCATGCTTTGGCTATTAATGGTCCGTGTTGTAGGCTGTTTCAGAAAGAGCGTATGACTTTATCACTCTGACTAGCAGGTAACTAAGTTCAAGTTCTATTAAGTATTTATAAATGTATAATAGTTGTAATTTTTTTGTTTATGTTCTGTAAATATTTAATTAATCTCATATGTACTAGATGTGTTGGTGTGTTAATTGGTGAAGATACGTCACGGTCACACTAGACTTTAAGCATTTGAAATATCTACGGACACAGGTTTTTTTTTTTTTTTAAACATACTTTATTATGAAATACATACAAAATGTAAAAATATGCTATCTACGCCAGTTCACTGCAACATCGCAATCTTGCAAATTTAAAGTTTGCGTTCTTTGAATTCAGCTAAGAGCTCATGCTCATCTTCTATTGGTCACACATCTTCACATGATACGAATTCAAAAAGAGTTCAATTTCACTATGCAGCAAATATATAATGTCTTCTCATGAACTTGCATTTCTGCTTTTCAGCATTCGCATGCATATGAATGGAAGTCAATGAAATGAAAGTGTAGTGTGACCGGCCCTTTAATTAACTTCCTAACAAAGTGCTTCAGTTTGTTCTGTGTTTGTTCACTGTTTTGCTTGAGATCACACAGCTCAAACAGGGCTAATTTCCAATGTTTTTGACAATGACTGGGTTACTTGAAACAAACATGTTCTTTCTAAATTTTCTTTAAAAACAAAAAAAACAAAAACAAAAAAAAACACGGTAATGTGTTATCTGTAACGTTCACTATTACACTCTAAAAAATGCTGGGTTAAAAACAACCCGACTTGGGTTATTTGAACACATGCTGGGTTATTTTATTTAATTCAACTGTTGTTTACAAATTATTACATTGCTGGTTTAAAATAGACTTGAACTTATAAAAACACACATAGAATTACTAGAGGCAACAGCAATAATCAAAAGATGAACATTTATCATTAAGCAAGAATACACAGACAAAATACAAGACAAATTGAATTTATTTGGGTGAATACAGCATAGTTTACAATTAGTGGTGTCAAAATTAGCCTGTTAACGCAAGTGATTATTTTTCAACAGCTTTTAAAGTAACAGCAGCTAAAATATCCTAATAACCAGCTGCTGTGATGTCTGTTAATCAAAAAACAAAATTTAAAAGAGGAAATCAATAACTTTGATAACTTTATTAAATTTTGCTATATTTTCTTGCAGAAAATGGCTATAGTCAATAGTTAAATATTAGGAAAAAAATCATAGAGACATCAGTTGGTATCAGTGATACTTGCCTTAAGTCGAAAAAAAAAAAAAAGGATGGCATTAAACAAATATCAAAAATATACTTCCTTTATGATTTTTCTACATTAATTTGAAGATTGAATGTGAAATGATTGCAATATATAAGCATAATAAAAAATTGTAATGTTAGGTGGGATTAATTGCAATTAATTTCAGAAAAAAATGTGCAGTTAATTAGTTATTTTTTTAATCAATTGACACCACTATTTACAATAAAACTTGTTTAACAAGCATTTTAGACATTAACAAATTAACATTTAAAAGTAGAATTTTTATTTTAGTGTATTCAACTGTTCTCTATAATCGCTTCTTACTGAAATATCGCTAATTTTCATGCCAGTGTGTCAACGAAATCTAAGCTGGTGAAGGGCTGCTGTTCGCCGGGTTAACTGCGAACTTCAGACCGGGGTCTCGTGTTTCACTCATAGCTGAAAGACTCCAAATCCTGCCCACAAACAAACAGTACTGACAATAACGAATAAAATCCATTTATTTTATCCAAGGTAAAAGGTGTTTCCATCCTGCGAAACAACCGCTGCTGACGCAGCTGACTGACATCTCGTCCTTATGTTGCATAAAATAATACAATTTACAGTACAGTAAAGACTTTATAAATTAAATAAAATGTATACAAACTTTTATTTCGCTGAAGAAGTGAAAATCAACGGCACTAAGGAATCAAAAAGCCCGCAGTCTGACTGTAGCACAGCATCTGGGTTGTTTCGTCGGAGACAGGCTCAACCCTGCGGCTAAATAGAAAAAAATAATGCAGTGTTAACTTAGTTACAGAAAAACTAGCCAGCACCTGAGCAAAAATATTAAAAATAACCCAATAAAATGACCCAACGGGCTGAACCCAGCATTTGGGTTAAAAAAAATAATAATAATTAACCCAGCATTTTCTAGAGTGTATTTTTCACTATATTTTCTGCTAATTTAATTATCACCATGATGCACATTTTTCATCTCGACCTCATTATTAGTGGCGTTTTCATCTTTGATTTTGATAAGATTAATACTGAAAAGCTTATCACTACTTACTATCCTGAGCTGACTTCTATATAAATGTACTATAATTGGTCTAAATAAATGTGATTTTTGCCCCCAGAATGGTGCAGTTAGGTTGGCTAAGTGGGCCATGTTCAACAGCCAAAACTTGACCCTTGTGTTGGAAGCAACGTCTAACCTCAGATAACTGGGCCGGATGGTGCGGCAGCCCACAATCCACCTGATCCTCCGCTGATCGAGTTAAAATAATGCTCCATCCTATCATTAGTTGCACCAGACGTTCTGCCACTCCATCACCAGCCAAAAGACTAGCTACTTATGTTACTTATTACAAGAAGACATCCCGTCTAATAGCTTTTGTTGGACAAAAGTTGCGGGTTTGGAGTTACTCGTTTCTCTTCGAACACATCATTTGTTCTGCTTCATAGATAAGCAATGACAAGTGCATTAGTAGGTCTGTAAAATGTTTCCAGGCTCATAAATCTAGTAGGAGAATACAGCTTCCAAAATAACCACCAGGAGTCACGACCTCAGGCTTTTTTTTTCTCTTTTCCGTTTTGTATCGCAAAAAAATATAGCACTGTCATGACTTTGCTGTATATTACCAGGTTATGAGAAGGAAAGTGTGGTTTTAATATTAATTCTGATGTGCTTCTCCATATCGGCCTCCTCTGGTTTGTGGTTCTCTAAAGTGGAACTTAAGGGGAGAAATTATTTATCTAAATGCTATAATTCAGTGTGTCCAGACCCACCTGTTTCTCTTTGCTAAATTGCAGTGCGAGGTTTAATTCATTGGGCTCCTGTGTGTAGACGCTCAGAAGTCATGCGCAGCTTTATAACTGGTTTGAATAAGACTTTGTGGCACCATTTACTTCACATTTGATTAGTGGTAGTCTTCAGTGAAATTTTCTTAAGACCCACAGAAAAAAAACGCAGTTATTTGGAAGCATGACTGTTTATTTGAAATTATGGCAACTGTAATAGCTCCAAGACTGAGACTGTCTCACTCGTCTGTTTTTTTTTTTTTTTTTACCGAGACGCAGAGCAGAAAGCAGAGACGTTCTGTCTCATAGCACGATGACAAGTCACTCTCGCTCCTTTGCACTCACCGTCTGACTTTGGTCTCTTTTTGCAAGCCATAATGTTTTGCTCGTAGTTAGGTGTTTAGCGTTTGATGACAGGCTCGCTAGCCCACTAGCACCGCCTCTCGCCAGCTCGCTGTCCGACCAGTGGGATTCCCTTGTTATTAGTCGAGTAGCTGCTATTTACCCTGGCTTGTGGGTTCTGGTAGCCTAGCAGAGACCCACCAAGGACCCAGCGAGGGCTGAGCTCATGTGTTTACCCTGGCGCTGCCCACTTCAACCTAAAAACAGTGGCCGGGAGCGGGCAGAAAGTCAGGCCCAGTGGACCGTGACTAGCACTGCCAAGATAAACAGCTGCTTCGTTTGGAGAGCTGAGGGGGCTTCTCCTACCCACAGCCAAAGAGTTTGCTTTTCAACACCCCCTTCCCGTGTACACGCTCGAGGGTTGATGAATCTAGCCAAGCTTCTGCTAAAAGACAGTTTTATGTCTTGTCACTTAAGTGTACTGGAAGTAAAATTGATGAGTCTGATGTAGTTGTGATTTGGGACCGTGCGCTGCCAAAATATCTACGGCGCAATGAGAGCCAGTGGACATTTCCTTCATCTGGCTGCGGCTGTTTGACAATGAATGTATGACAAATTGCAACATAATTTATTTAGTTACAATATTGTACTTGCAGTTACTGCAGTCTAGGCACCAGACTTATGTCTTAAAATGTTGATAGTTCTCTTTACTACACCATAAGCAGGATTTTATGAAACTGAGGTTTTCTTAGCCTGATGTGAATTACTGATGGCCTTTAAATTCGTTCACAATATGTGCACAGTCATTATTAATTTTATGCCTGTTAGGCTAAAAATGGCCGTTAATATTTCTTGTCTTGTCGCATTACATTTTACATGACTCCTGTTATAATTATACATTACAGTAATGTAATGTTTCAGTTCAAAATGGCAAAATTAGACTAGGTTTATTAGTTTAAATCCTAGTTTAATGTCATTTAAAGGAGAAGTCCACTTCCAGAACAAAAATTGACAGATAATGTACTCACCCCTTGCCATCCTTGTCTTTCTTTCTTCAGCTGTAAAGAAATTATGTTTTTTTAAGGGAAACATTTCAGGATTTTTCTCCATATAATGGACTGATATGGTGCCCCGATTTTGAACTTCCAAAATACAGTTTAAATTTGGCTTCAAACGATCCCAAATGCAGTTGTAAATAATCCCAGCTGAGGAAGAAGGTTCTTATCTAGTGCAACGATTGGTTATTTTCATAAAAATAATACAACTGTTATACTTTTTAATGTCAAACGCTCATCTTGTCTCGCTCTGCCTGAACTGTTTTTGTTCTGGTTCATGACAGTTAGGGTATGTCGAAAAACTCCCATCTCATGTTCTCCCTCAACTTCAAAATCACCTTATGTCGCTGTTTTACCTTTTTAGTTAAGGGTGTTTGATCTTTGCATGTTCACTTTGCAAACACTGCGTCGGTACTTCTGCAGTGCAGATTTTTGAAGTTGAAGGAGAAAATACGATCGAGTTTTTCGACATACCCTAACTGTTTTGAACCGTAATACACAGACTTCAGGGAGAGCAAGACAAGACAAGCGTTTGAGATTAAAAGTATTTAAATTGTATTTTTATAATGAAATTAACCAATAGTTTCGCTAGATAAGACGCTTCTTCCTCTGTTGGGATCGTTTACAACTGCATTTGGGATCATTTGAAGCCGCATTTAAACTGAATTTTGGAAGTTCAAACTCGGGGCAACATATCAGTCCATTATATGGAGAAAAATCCTGAAATGTTTCCCCCAAAAAACATAATTTCTTTACGGCTGAAGAAAGAAAGACATGAACATCTTGGATGACAAGGGGGGGGCGAGTACATTATCTGTAAATTTTTGTTCTGGAAGTGGACTTCTCCTTTAATATTTATATGGTTAAGCAGCTGTCAAATATTAAATGTTTAGTAATTTAGCTAATAACATTTTATCTCACACTTTATGACTGAAGCATCACTGTGGAATTCCATCAGTCTTATCATAGCAGCTGACTTGCCTCTCTGCCCAATCAGGCAATGACTTCACAGTCAGCATTTGAGCACAATGCTACTTTATGAAACTGATTTCGGACAGGATTCTGAGGCAGCATATCAGTCATATGATCATCAGCAATATTTATTTACTACTATATTAATGTATTGCTATAAATTAAATCAAAAGTATGATCCAATTATATGATCCAAGCTACCTAAAACATGACAATCCTTTATACTAAAGGGATAGTTCACCTAAAAATGAAAATTCTGTGATTAATTACTCATCCTCATGTTGATCCAAAACCTTCGTTCATCTTTTGAATGCAAATTAAGATATTTTTAATGAAGTCTGTGAGCTTTCTGAACAAGGCAACTGCCACGTTCAAGGCCCAGAAAGGTGGTAAGGACATCACTAAAATATTCCATGTGACATCAGTGGTTCAACCTTAATGTTATGAAGCTATGAAAATACTTTTTGTGCACACAAAGAAAAAACCTGCATCAGCAACAACACACAGGTTTTTTGCGGTGCTCTCGTGAATGTGTGGCAAAGACTGATACAGAGGAGTAGAAATTGTTGAATGAAGTCGTTGTTTTTTGTTTTCTTTGCACACAAATATATTCTCGTAGTTTCATAATATTAAGGTTGAACCACTGATTTTGTCGACATCCTTAGTACCTTTCTGTGTCTTGAACGTGGTAGTTGCATTGTTTTCTATGCAGGGTCAGAAAGCTCTCAGATTTCATCAAATATATCTTAATTCGTGTTCCAAAGATGAATGAAGGTCTTACGTGTTTGGAATGACATGAGGGTGAGTAATGGGTGACAGAATTTTCATTTTGGGGTGAACTGTCCCTTTAAGTGCTTCAAAAAAATCGCATAAGAGTATGGTTTATTGTTGCTTTAGCTGATGTGTGTGCTGCTTTTTCACACATATATTTCTAACTGTTTAGTGAATTCTACTCAATATATTATATTTACAATATATTGTAATTCACAAGTTGTGTTTTATTGAATATAGCTAGCATTGAATAAATGGAACATAATTGTTAGCATATCTGAACGTTAGAAAATAATAATATATATATGTATGTTTTTTTTTTTTTCTCTTTTTTTTACTCAGAAGCAGTACTTATGGAAGTCTGTTTCTGCCATTGAATAAAAAAAGGTTATTGTGACTTGTTTTCACAATTCACAATTCTGACTTTTTTCCTCAGAATTGTGAGATATAAACTTGCAAAGTCGCAATTGCATGATATAAAATCACAAGTTAGAATTCCGAGATATAAAGTGAGAATTCTGTCAGAATTGTGTGATATAAATTTGCAATTGCGAGTTATTAAGTCAAAATTGTGAGATATAAACTCGCAATTCTGTGAACATATCAGTCATTTTTTTTCTTCTCAGAACTGGACTGTATAACTTGCAGTTGCGAGTTTATATCTCACAATTCTGAGAAAAAAAATAAAAAATAAAAAATACAAACTCGCAATTGCAAGAAAAAAAGTCAGAACTGTGAGATACAAAGTCGCAGTTGTGAGAAAAAAAGTTTATTTACTTTATTTACTTTCTATATAGTCTATATCCCGCAATTCTGACTTATAACTTGCAGTTGTGCATTTATATATCACAGTTCTGAGATAAAAAGTCGCAATTACCTTTTTTATTTTTTATTCAATGGCGGAAACGGGCTTCCATAAGTACTAGTAATGGAGCTAGTTTTCAAGTTCTTCAAGTCCTTTCTTTTCACCCTTTCAAAACCATTGGCTCCCTTTGAATGGTCAGCACTATTCAGCACTAGACCTCTCAAACACAGACACTATAATTGCTGGTTGACGCACCAACCTTACGCCTCAAACTTGTGACAGACAAAGCTGCTACCAGATTGCAGTGACTCATTTCATCCTTTACTGGCAGGGAAATTAAGACAGTGTAGCTGCATAGAGTTCAGAGTTACTATAGTACGGTCCCAGATTTAAAAAAAAAAAAAAAAAAAGTGTGAAATCTATTGTACAGGCATTCTTTTCATCGAACTAAATGCACTAATTATTAGCCTCTAATGCACATCTTAGCTTTTATGTCTTTGTTGGAAATTAAGGCGGCTCTTAAAACAGGGGTGGGCCATCCTTCCGGGCTAATTGTTTAAGGACTAATATCACTATATGGGACCCACCTGCTCTGCACATTTCTACAGATTCTATTAGTAGACTGTAACACTTATTTCGGTACTTCCTTTCATTAACGCAGTTGAACATGTTTTAGAAGCATATTTAAGATAGCATGCATGCCAATGAATTGTTTTGGTAAAAATGCCCAGTTGCCCAGTTGCTGAAAGATGGACAAAAAGTACAGTAAATGTCAGACTGAAGAGGTTTTAGTAAGCTGGAAAATATGTCAGTTTGTTTGCTTTAATTTGACAGCAGACGTGAGGCTTGACTCGCTCTCGACTCTTATTTCTGGCGTAAGAAAGAGGCTTTGTGTGTGCATGCCATTAGCCTTGTGAACAAGACGCTTTAAGCATCTGGCTGGGAGAATGTTGCAGACACACTGATTTGTTGCATCTTAGTCATTTACGATAATTATAGATGACATCATGGTGATGTTTTCTATGGAGTATTTAAAAAAGGAAGCAGACTGCTTGCTTGGGAAGTTTGGCACTGACGGGGAGTGAATCGCCCTCGCTTTTTTTAAAAAAAAGTATCCATCTTCTCTGTAGCCTTTTGTATATAAGCACAAGTCTGACTTAGGTTTATTGTATGTTCAGATTATATAGCATTTGCTTTCAATTTCCTATGTTTTTGCAGTGCTCACTACTTTTTCTCAACTAATGGGTTGTGATCCAAAAATGCAGGTTGCAGATCTGAGTATGTAAAAAGGAAAAAAAAAAAAAAGGATCACAAATAGCCATTTTCCATCAGAAAATTAATAAAGTTTTGTTAATTATTCACCACATTATTGGGAACCACTATCTGATTTCTGAAGTATATTTGTAGTACCCTTCTAAATGTTGTAGAAATCATTTTTTTAAATCAGCATCAGCAATGCCTTGTTGCACACCTTTTCTGCCACTGGGCGCTAGTCTACCGGTCTAGGTCTCCAATGTTCTGCCTAATCAGAGATCAGCAGTCAGGTAAGGCAGCTCTCAGACACACTGGATCTAGTTTCCCTGGCCTTTATCAGATGAGGGGGACGGGGGTGAGCAGGGAGAGGCTTTGTGTCCTTAATGGCACAGTCATTTCATCACTTTACCACTCTGAAAGAGTAGAGGCCAAAGTGGACCCTTTTTCTGGTGCCTGTTAATTACCGAAGGGAATTGGGCTTTTGAGGAGAATGAGCACGCAGACACTGAGAGCTAAAAGAATTCTCCACGCTAACGGACAAACAAGACAAACTCTCGAATTCGGCCCAAAACCGCCCCCGCATTGTCATTAGCTATAAAACTTGTGACCACACAAAGACATAGCTATGTTTGATAGGAATGCTTGCTGTGGTGAAAATACAATACCTATGCTATACCATGTTTCAATCATTGGTAGGGAAGCTACTTTGAAACTGTAGCTTATAAAAGTAAAAGCTAATTTAAAACAGCTCAACTACAGTTAAACAAGCTAAGGCAATAATCTACACCAGTGGTTCTCAAAGTGTGGTACGAGTACCACTAGTGATAATCGGGCTCCCTCTAGTGGTATGCAGAGGAATTCCAAAATTAAATTTAAATCAATGTTAAAACACAATATATTTTAATTTAATCTTTAAGTAAAGGGTTTTCTTTTTCTTTTCTTTTTTTTTTAAGTACAGTACATTTTTATTTAAGTTATAAGTACAACACAGTTAAATTTTTTAAAGTTTTTATTTACCTGTTTGTAAGCACTGTGCAGTGTTAATGTTCAAACTGTGTATTAACAATGTTAAAGTGGCTGACAACAACTAATATTCTTATAAGGAATAAAACTGCCTTGTATTTTAACTATGCAGATCTGTAGTTGAATAGTAAGGCCTACTACGCTACTGTATTTTAATGTTGGTCATTGTGCTGGTACTTGGAGAGCCAAATATATTCTGAGGTGGTACTTGGTATAAAAACTTTGAGAACCACTGATCTACACTATAAGCTAATAGCGAAAATTAGCAAACGACACTGAAGTTTCTTAGGGGGGAAATTATAGCTCAATAACAATTAGGGTAAAAACTAGGGCTGCCCTCGACTAAAGATTTTTTCTGGTCGACTAGTAGTCATTCATTTTAAGCATTAGTCGACTATTAGTCGCATGTTTATTATTAAACCATATAAATCATTATAATGAGCCTTTAATTGCATACATAGCCTAATAAGTGCTCAAACACACCCAAAAAAGCTTGCTACAGCACAGAGGCAGATATAATCATTATGAATGTGTCAGGGAAAAACAGCAAAGAGACTGCATTAATGTTTTAATAATTTATTGATAAAGTAGTGTCTTTTTTCAGCTTAAGAGATGAAGTCGGCTGCACTGACTCGCCATCTCCGCAGTAGTGGATGTGCCTGTATGTATGTTTAATATGGATTACATAATCTGAGAATATTTGTTTTCTATTTGATTTGGTTCATTTAAAAGCAGACATTTCATTCTCTATAGATATATAAAACCCAAGCAGAGACAGCAGAAAGCGCATCCTGTTTGCTTTAATTATTTTACAAAAGCACAATGTTTTGTCGTTATTCTGAATTCACACAAATAAACGTAGAGTCTTTACAGATTCGAAAGATGTATTACTTTTATCTGTATGACCAAAAATGAAACTTGTGGAAAATAGGCATCCAATGACCCCTTTAAATAGCACACATTTTTCTAGGTTAACATTAGATTGAGCGGCCATGTAAACTTAGTACTACTTACATATTTCAGATGAAAAGCCATATTTGAGGTCGATGAATGATAGGTGGGTGTTTGGATGTCCTGCCTAATGTACTATATTAGCACATAGGCCAGTGGTTATCGATATGTCCGTTACAGACTTCGACACTTCCTGTGGATTTTCTTTTTTTACGTGACTAATAAAATTTTGGTTTACCAAGCCGCTTCTCATCAAGCTGACTATTAGGGGGCAGCCCTAGTAAAAACACAGGTAAACAGCCACATTTACCATTTTTTGCTGCAAGGTGTATTCTGCAGGGACTCAAAATTTGTATTGGTTTATTTACATATAAAAAATGATTCACTACACTGAAACAGACTTTGCAGAGAAAGGACAATTGTGTGTAAAGCCCAAAGTGTACTTTTTTACGTGTAGCACGCAAATTTTATCACTAGAATAGTATTTGCACCGTCTGATTTTTGTAAGCTTGCTGACTTCATACATGCAGGTTGCACATGCGCATTGACTTGGTTTTGCATTAATCAGTTGTTCCACAAGGTGGCAACACTAAAACTAAAACTAACAAGACGGAACAAAAACAACAATAAAATCACAGAGAGCAATAACCACAGATGGCTGCATTGACAAGCGCTTGTGTGAGAAAGTTATGAGATAGCAGCAACTTTAGTTTAAAAGAGTGCAAAGACTTTAATTGGTCATACAGTAGTTGGCCAACAAGAATGAGTTTTTTACAGCTGCCACCGCGTCTGTAAAGTGCATTTGCAGCTTTTAAGGTGGCGCTTTAACCACACTATCAAATGGAGTATACTTTGAAAGGCTGCGTGTTCGACTGTACGTATGCATAAAAAATAAAGTATACTTTGGGCTTAATACTTCAGGATTCTGTAAACCCATGGCACAATTCGTTCTGACATTAAAAACAAATTGTGATTGTATAGTAATAGTTGTTTACACTACAGTACTTCAAAAATAGCATAGTTTTCATTACGCTACTGAAAAATGCTGTGTGTGTGCTTGCTATCGCCACATGTGGTTAAAACATAAAATTGCAACTCATTTGCACCGTTTTATGGCAGGTCTTTCACTGTACTCCAAGATCCATTGGCATCAATAAGAAATGCATAAAAGATAACTTTTTTTTTTCAAGTTTAAGTCCACTGAAGATAATGTACTCTCCTGTCTGATTTGTTTGTCTGAAAAAAAAATGGCAGATTCTGCAATATGATTGGTCAGAACGACTGTCAATCAAGCTGTTTGCGAAGGGTCAATTGAAACCCAATTATTCCATCAATTTCCTCCATCTTGTAAAAACACTGCCAATGTTTACTCTGGTTTTACTCTGTTGTTTGCCACTGTGTATTTTGGCAAGTCTTCTGAATTTGCTTGCATGTCTATAATTTTTTCCACGCCATTTAGGGTGTCATACAAGTCATACTTGTAGTCTGGTTTGTTTGGTTCATTTGGTCCGGTCCAAAAAGGAAAATGATACATTTGGTCTTGGTCCATTTAGCATTCACACTAGCATTTTTGGCTGCAAACCTAAAGATACTGAACCTAAAGGCATAGTGATATGTTCACAACTCGATTGGTCGAGTTGAATGACATATATATTGTGACAGAACTCACCGAACACTCCAAACAAAAGAAAAGTCGAATACACTTAATCCCATCTGCTGGACTTAGTGTGCTCATTGTTGCATGTATATGATTTTATTTACACAACCTGCAAACTCACAAAGACTTCATAAAAGGCACTTTACCTCCTCGTTGCTCGATGTTTGCCCTCTGCTCATTTTGTTTTGGATATACCACTTGTTCTCTTCGTGAAATCATGTCACATCTTGTCATGACTTCCTGTTTTTTGTTTGTTTAGAAGTATTTAGTCCATGTTACATTCATATTTAATTTGGAAGCGGCCTGAGACCCATCTTTTTAGTGGTCTCGGTCCTCTTGTTTGGTGCGCACCAGGGTTCGGATGGCAGCATTCACACTTACTCAAATAAACCGAACTAACAGAGCAATCGCACCAGAGTTCCTTTTAATCGAACCAAACATGACAAGTGTGAACACACCCTTAAACACCCTCTGGCTCAGCCTGCTACAGTAGCCCCATCCCAAACTTTCACTATTGGCTGTGCGGAGGTATGCAAATGCATAGGTTGACAGGCAGGTAGGACATCCTATTATAAGACTGGACGAACATTTTATAGCCATGAGCCATCGTCTTGAAGTTTTATGCAAAAGTTTTGGAACCCCTTGCAGAATATGTGAAAATGTGAATAATTTTAACAAAATAAGAGAGATCATACAAAATGCATGGTATTTTTTATTTAGTGTTTTCCTGAGTACGATATTTTGCATTAAAGATGTTTAAATATAGTCCACAAGACCAAAAAATAGCTGAAATTATTAAAATAACCCCCTTGGTTCTTAATACTGTGTGTGGTTACCTGGATGATCTATGACAGTTTTTTGTTTGTTTATTTTGTGATGGTTGTTCATGAGTCCTTTTTTTGTTCTGAGCACTTTTCTTCAGAAAAATCCTCCAGGTCCTGCAGATTCTTCAGTTTTCCAGTATCTTTTCCAGCATTGGCTGTATGGTTTTGAGGTCCAACTTTTCACACTGAGGATAATCGAGGGACTCAAAGACAACTATTAAAAAAGGTTCAAGCATTTACTGATGCTCCAGACGGAAACAAGATGCATTTAGCCGGGGGTGAAAACTTTTTTGAATTTGAATGTCAAGGTAGGTTGTACTTAATTTGTCTTCCGTGAAACATTCAAGTATCTTCTGTTGCTTCTGAAGGGCAGTACTAAATGGAAAAAAAACAGATACTTCAACAAAATAAGAAACATTTAGACATCTTCATCCAGTCCAAAAGTTTTCACCCCCTGGCTCTTAATGCATCGTGTTTCCTTCTGGAGCATCAGTGAATGTTTGAACCTTTTTAATAGTTGTTTTTGAGTCCCTCAATTGTTCTCAGTATAAAAAGATGAATCTCAAAACCATATAGTCACTGCTGAAAAGGGTTCAAATATGCAAAAGATGCTGGAAAACTGAAAAATCTGCAGGGCCTGGAGAATTTTTTTGAAGAACAGTGCTCAGTTTAACTGTCCAGAACACACAAGGGACTCATGAACAACCATCACAAAACAAACAAAACAAATAAAAAAAACTGTTGTAGATCATCCAGGTAATCACAACCAAACTTTTGCATAAATCTGTTTTTAGGTAGTCCACAAGGTGACAACACTGAGCTGGACCAATGTTCACAATTAAAAACAAAAGGAACAATACAGTACTGCAAAAACAATATACGCCTGCATTGATAGATGTTGTGTTAGTGGCTTATAACATTCCAGCAACTCTAGTCTAAAGACAGGTTAAGACATTCTTATTGGAAGTAAGTTCTGGAGAAAGATAGCACAGGCATTTGTGGCTACGTCTTCAGCTGTTTACATAAACTAAACCTTCGTTTAAAACTGAAGTAAACTTTGTACTTAAGTTTATGTGTGTAGTAAATGAACCATAGCTGATACAACAGGTCTATTCCTTTTGATTGAGCGTCCACCTGCGTTTCCCTACCCCCAAATGCCTCCTGTTGACCTCACACGCACATACGCACACATCTGATGGACTCTCCAGGGCCCGGGACCCCCCTCTGCCTGTCAGACCCTTCCCCCATGGGGAAGAGGAGGGGGTTCTTCACTGGAACTCTTGTACTCCCTTCCACAGCAGCCATCTGCAAGCAATCTGTCCGCTTTACCCATCTCCCCAGCTCCTTAGACTCTCTCTGATTGATAGCCCCAAAAGGAGTCTTATGGCCCAAGCTGCGGACACCAAATGTCCCTGTTCCCAATGCCATCATGATCCAATTACACGGCACATCAGCCCATTATGGTTTATTGTACAGTACATGGTGTGAACTAAATACTCTGTCTTTGTGTCGCATGTTGGGTTTATGTTAGGAAAGTTACCTTTTTTATACCGAAAGGAAGCAGCAATTTGCATAAATCAGCAGTGATTTGTGATCTAATGTCAGACGTCCCAGCCTCAAAGGCAGAATGGATAAGTGCGAGAATTCAAGACAAGGAGGTAGCAGTAGAGAAAGAATTACACATCAGCCGCAGGGGAAGGATCTGTTTCCCACATGACTTTGCAAAGAGAACAAACATGGTCTCTCATCCTCCCATCCACATTAAGATGCTCACATACACACAGCATATTTTAAATGAAGTCAGTCCATTATTGGAGCTGACATCGAACATATCATCTTGAATGCGTTTGGTGCATCTGGAGATGTTCTTCTCGCAGAAAAAGCCCACACATCCGCAGTGCCGGAACAATGTGTTGTTTGCCCCCATACCTCTCTTCCTATTTGTCTTACGTGTGTGTGCAATCGCCGACAAGATCTAGGGTGCATGTATGTGCGCAGATGTGAACGTGTGCATGCATGAGCGCAGATAATCTCAAGAATGCTGCCGTCTTGTCACGCTATTGCTGTGTTTTGCCGCATCTGCAGGCCAGCTAAGCTCAGCGGAGACACCTCGCCGCTCACCTTTCTTACTACACTGTGTTTTCCAGCAGGTCGTCTGGTCTGAAGACAGAAAGTTCCAGAAGATGAGGCAGTAGCACAAAGCACAGTGAGAAGGCATCTGTTCACTGCTGGAAGAGTACAACGAAGGATCTGAGAAATTATTAAGAGGTTCCTTAAGAAAATGATATCATGGAGCCAAAATATTTGCACTTTCTCCTCCCATTGTTAGACATTTTATGTCCTTTGTTTGTGTTGTAAACGTCTTATTAATATGACTTAAGGATTGACAAAAATGTATGTCAGAGAACACAGACTGTAAGTGTGAATGATCACCTGCTTCCGTCCACATTTCAGCACATCCACGCTCACCGCTAATCCAGACAGTATTATAGTTGTTTGAATGAGACATTTTTGAATGTCGCTTCTAAAACAAAAAAAAACATTCTGTTTTAAAATTAGCTTGTCTTTAAATGTCTCTTCCACGGTTTGCTGTTGTTTTTAATAATGTCCACTCAACCAGTATGTTTGCTTCTTTGTTCACCTTGGCAACGGAACTAATGGAGCATTAATAGTGAACAAGAAATGGAGCGAAAAAGTTTCTGTCAACAAACATTAGCTACGGTCTCTCAAACTTGCACCTCAGGACACTAGTAATGTACACGTAACCATCAACTGAGAATTAGCAGTAAGTTCCACATGGTTCATTCAGAAGTCAGAGGTCAAAAACACTATCACGCAAAATTAGTTTTGTAAATGTCACGAAACACTTCACTTAGTTTATTCAGTAAGTACATGATGTGTCTCACATACTGAACAACTGGTGTTCTGTTTTTTGATCTTGTTTTTTCACAATGTCAAATCTTGAACCTTCAAATGACAAATAGTACAATAAAAAATGGGTGTTATAACTGCTTTAGACAGATGAATGCACAGAACTAGTACTTTTCATCAGAAATAAAAAAAAATTCTGTATAGCTTCTTTCCATACATAAATTCTACCTGAGCTGGGTATTTGCGTACACTTTTTTTTGGGACATGTGCTATGGTATTCCTTAAGGTACCTGGGAGTGACATGTAAATACCATGGTAATCGTTATTTTACCATGGTATTACCACAACTGTTTTTTGTAGGATTCTATTTTCTTCTCTTGGTAGAAGAGGATTGTATAAATCAGGAGGTTTGTGTACGTCTTGCAATAATTCAGTGTAAACAATGTTTTTTTTTTTTTTTTGCAAAGTCTCTGAGCTTATGCCCTGTCGGGTGTGATTTATTGTTAAGCATCTGTATTAGCTGGAGTGTGTTCAATAGCAATGATTTGTTTCTCAGCCAAGGTAATCAACTGTAGTTATGTTGAAGGAACGACTATGAGAAAAGGGTAATTGATTTAAATTGACTAATTGTTTTGACGTATTTACACTGACTCAAAGTTACCTTCTAATGTCATCACTGACTAGGCTTTGGGAATGGTAATTTCTTGTTGATTCCGAAAGCAAAACTTTCAACCTCTTGCAAGAAAACAATAAAATTAGAGATATAAATATATTTACCCCTTATTTGATGACTATTTCTTTCCACTTTAGGAAAGATTTGTTTTGTTGCTCATTGTGTTTGGTCTTTTTTTTTTTTTCTTTCCTATGTATGTATGTGTGTGAGTGATTTATCTTGTGTGTGTGTGTGTGTGTGTTTGTTTTTTTTGTTTTTTGTTTTTTTTTTTTTGCTTATTGACATGTACTTGGAAGCCATTGCTTTGGCTTGAAAATTAAATTAGTCAAGTTGTAAATATTTATCATATGTGCTTTTTTGGGGGGTCTTTTCTCCAATTCAGTCTTAAAACAGTGTTTAGCAAACCCTGAAGGTGATGTCAACATCAATTAGATTATATTGTAGAGTAAATTGTAAGTAGGCTGTATTGCTCTCATCATAAAATTTCAGTTGTTGTTGTTTTTTAAGTCTGTTCATCACAATGTAAAAATGACAGCCAGTGACAATACACACACAATAAATCTATTTGTGTCTTCTTGTTTTTTATAACATTATCTGATAATGTGCATCTGTTGCTTACAGGAATTCAAATCATATATATATATATATATATATATACTCGTGAGACATCATAACTAATTAATTACAGACTAACTGCAAAAAGCATATCTCGAAAAGCAAACAAAACACCTACAGCGTGCACGTGTACATTAACGTTACGTGATGAGATCTAGTATGTTACATTAAACTATAGTGTAGGCGTTTGGAGTGCGTTCTTTCACTGCATGATTCAGTCTATTAAATGCATTGAGAATGATCACAGGATGTAAATGCATCTAAATGCCACTTCGTATGCAGCTTCTGTGTTTCCTCTGCATTGCAAAGAGGATTTTGTTGATACTGAATTGTTTGGTAACAGCCTAAATGTATTATTATTATAATTGACTGATTAACTGTAAGAATTTGACTCAAAAGAGGTAAAAATGTCCATAAAAGGTAAATCATTTTTATTACTGCTGTGGACTGTCCACACAGAATATGAAGAATATCAAAAACTTTAGAAGTCAGCTGTCCACAGTAGTTTTTAAGATATCAGCACAATAACACACTTAGCAAAATATTGTCTAATTATCGTTATCGATACAATCCTGGAAAAGATTGAGATATCATTGTTGTCAATATTGCACACCCTAGTACTGACAAAAAAAATTATTTACAACAGTCACTTTGTCACGTCCAGTGTAGACATCCCCAAGCTGTTGGTTTATTTCTGGTGGGTTTTTTTTTTTTTTTTTTGGCTAATAGAAGTTTTTAAAACAGTCATGAAAGTGTACTTGCAAGTATATGACAGTATACACTACAAGTGCACATTCAGTACAATTAAACAATTTTTTTAAAAGTGTTATATAATTTAAGAACATAAAACTTCATGTGATATTTGTCCCACATTATTATGTAAGTCATCTGAGGTCAAAGGTCATAAGAATAAAGCTGGCCTGAGGAATAATAGCTCACATTC